>NW_024395712.1:0-27975 GCF_016617805.1 Bactrocera tryoni | reverse complement strand
CATATTTTTACGCTACCTGATATCGATTGCATATTGTGTATGTGCCAAGAAATCAATTCTCGCCTTAATTTAAGATTCTAAAATTGTTCCAAATACGCAGTCGCTATTGCTATAGAACAACTCTATGATAACTCCGATAACAGCAAAACGGCTAATTACAAAAATATTTAATTTCATATTTTTACGCATCTTAATATCGATTGCTGAATGTGTACATACCAAAAAATCAATTATACACCTTAATTTAGGATTGCTAAATTGTTCCAAATACACAGTCGCTATTGCTATAGGACAACTCTATGACAACTCCGATAACAGCAAAACGGCTAATTACAAAAATATTTAATTTCATATTTTTACGCATCTTAATATCGATTGCTGAATGTGTACATACCAAAAAATCAATTCTACACCTTAATTTAGGATTGCTAAATTGTTCCAAATACACTGTCGCTATTGCTATAGGACAACTTTATGACAACTCCGATAACAGCAAAACGGCTAATTACAAAAATATTTAATTTCATATTTTTACGCATCTTAATATCGATTGCTGAATGTGTACATACCAAAAAATCAATTCTACACCTTAATTTAGGATTGCCAAATTGTTCCAAATACACTGTCGCTATTGCTATAGGACAACTTTATGACAACTCCAATAACATCAAAACGGGTAATTACAAAAATATTTAAAGTTCATATTTTTACGCATCTTAATATCGATTGCTAAATGTGTATGTACCAAAAAATCATTTATACACCTTAATTTAGGATAGCTAAATTGTTCCAAATACACTGTCGCTATTGCTATAGGACAACTCTATGACAACTACAATAACATCAAAACGGGTAATTAGCAAAAATATGTAAAGTTCATATTTTTACGCATCTTGGTATCGATTGCTGAATGTGTATGCAGCAAAAATCAGTTCTACACCTTAATTTAGGATTGCTAAATTGTTCCAAATACACTGTCGCCATTGCTATAGGACAACTCTATGACAACTCCAATAACATCAAAACGGCTAATTACAAAAATATTTAAATATTTAAAGTTCATATTTTTACGCATCTTAATATCGATTGCTGAATGTGTATGTACCAAAAAATCAATTCTACACCTTAATTTAGGATTGCTAAATTGTTCCAAATACACTGTCGCTATTGCTGTAGGACAACTTTATGACAACTCCAATAACATCAAAACGGGTAATTTCAAAAATATTTAAAGTTCATATTTTTACGCATCTTAATATCGATTGCTAAATGTGTATGTACCAAAAAATAATTTATACACCTTAATTTAGGATTGCTAAATTGTTCCAAATACACTGTCGCTATTGCTATAGGACAACTCTATGACAACTACAATAACATCAAAACGGGTAATTAGCAAAAATATGTAAAGTTCATATTTTTACGCTACCTGATATCGATGGCATATTGTGTATGTACCAAAAAATCAATTTTACACCTTAATTTAAGATTGCAAATATGTTCCAAATACATTTTCGCTATTGCTATAGGACAACCTGTGACAACTCCAGTAAGAGCAAAACAGCTAATTAACAAAAATATGTAAAGTTCATATTTTTACGCATCTTAATATCGATTGCTTAATGTGTATGTTCTAAAAAATCGATTCCACACCTTAACTTAAGATTGCGAAATTGCTCCAAATACAAGGTCGTTATGGCTATACGACAACTCTATGACAACTCCAATAACATCAAAACGGGTAATTAGCAAAAATATGTAAAGTTCATATTTTTACGCTACCTGGTATCGATTGCATATTGTGTATGTACCAAAAAATCAATTTTACACCTTAATTTAAGATTGCAAATATGTTCCAAATACATTGTCGCTATTGCTATAGGACAACCTGTGACAACTGCAGTAACAGCAAAACAGCTAATTAACAAAAATATGTAAAGTTCATATTTTTACGCATCTTAATATCGATTGCTGAATGTGCATGTACTAAAAAATCGATTATACACGTTAATATAAGATTGTGAAATTGATCCAAATACAAGGTCGTTATGGCTATACGACAACTCTATGACAACTCCAATAACATCAACACGGCTAGTTAGCATAAATATGTAAAGTTCATATTTTTGCGCAACTTGATATCGATTCCTTAATGTGTATGTATCAAAAACTCGATTCTACACTTTAACTTAAGATTTTGAAATTGCTCCAAATACACTGTCGCTATGGCTACACGACAACTCTATGACAACTCCAGTAACAGCAAAACAGCTTATTAAATAAAATATGTAAAGTTCATATTTTAACGCAACTTGATATCGATTGCTTAATGCGTATGTACTAAAAAATCGATTCAACACCTTAATTTAGGATTCCTAAATTGTTCCAAATACACTGTCGCTATTGCTATAGGACTACTCTATGACAACTCCAATAACATCAGAACGGGTAATTAGCAAAAATATGTAAAGTTCATATTCTTACGCAACTTGATATCGATTGCTTAATGCGTATGTACTAAAAAATAGATTCAACACCTTAATTTAGGATTGCTAAATTGTTCCAAATACACTGTCGCTATTGCTATAGGACAACTCTATGACAACTTCAATAACATCAAAACGGGTAATTAGCAAAAATATGTAAAGTTCATATTTTTACGCAACCTGATATCGATTGCATATTGTGTATGTACCAAAAAATCAATTTTACACCTTAATTTAAGATTGCAAATATGTTCCAAATACATTGTCGCTATTGCTATAGGACAACCTGTGACAACTCCAGTAACAGCAAAACAGCTAATTAACAAAAATATGTAAAGTTCATATTTTAACGCAACTTGATATCGATTGCTTAATGCGTATGTACTAAAAAATAGATTCAGCACCTTAATTTAGGATTGCTAAATTGTTACAAATACACTGTCGCTATTGCTATAGGACAATTCTATGACAACTCCAATAACATCAACACGGTTAGTTAGCATAAATATGTAAAGTTCATATCTTTACGCGACTTGATATCGATTGCTTGATGTGTATGTACCAAAAACTCAATTCTATCCCTTAATATAAGTTTGTGAAATTGCTCCAAATACACTGTCGTTATGGCTATACGACAACTCTATGACAACTTCAATAACATAAAAACGCCTTAGTAGCATAAATATGTAAAGTTTATATTTTTACGCAACCTGATATCGATTGCTTAATGTGCATGTACCAAAAAATCAATTCTACACCTTAATTTAGGATTGCTAAATTGTTCCAAATACACTGTCGCTATTGCTATAGGACAACTTTATGACAACTCCAATAACATCAAAACGGGTAATTAGCAAAAATATGTAAAGTTCATATTTTTACGCATCTTAATATCGGTTGCTGAATGTGTATGTACTAAAAAATTGAATATACAAGTTAATATAAGATTGTGAAATTGATCCAAATACAAGGTCGTTATTACGACAACTCTATGACAACTCCAAGAAAATCATAATAGCTAGTTAGCAAAAATATGTAAAGTTCATATTTTTACGCAACTTGATATCGATTGCTTAATGTATATGTACTAAAAAATCGATTCCACACCTTAACTTAAGATTGCAAAATTGCTCCAAATATATTGTCGTTATGGCATTAAAACAACTCTATGAAAGCTCCAATAACATTAAAACGGCTAATTAGCAAAAATATGTAAAGTTCATATTTTTACGCTACCTGATATCGATAGCATAAAGTGTATGTACCAAAAAATCAATTCTCGCCTTAATTTAAGATTCTAAAATTGTTCCAAATACGCAGTCGCTATTGCTATAGAACAACTCTATGAACCCTCCGATAACAGCAAAACGGCTAATTACAAAAATATTTAATTTCATATTTTTACGCATCTTAATATCGATTGCTGAATGTGTACATACCAAAAAATCAATTATACACCTTAATTTAGGATTGCCAAATTGTTCCAAATACACTGTCGCTATTGCTATAGGACAACTCTATGACAACTCCAATAACATCAAAACGGGTAATTAGCAAAAATATGTAAAGTTCATATTTTTACGCTACCTGATATCGATTGCATATTGTGTATATACCAAAAAATCAAATTTGCACCTTAATCTGAGATTGCAAATATGTTCCAAATACATTGTCGCTATTGCTTTAGGACAACCTGTGACAACTCCAGTAACAGCAAAACAGCTTATTAAATAAAATATGTAAAGTTCATATTTTTACGCAACTTGATATCGATTGCTTATTGCGTATGTACTAAAAAATAGATTCAACACCTTAATTTAGGATTGCTAAATTGTTCCAAATACACTGTCGCTATTGCTATAGGACAACTCTATGACAACTCCAATAACATCAAAACGGGTAATTAGCAAAAATATGTAAAGTTCATATTTTTACGCATCTTGGTATGGATTGCTGAATGTGTATGCAGCAAAAATCAGTTCTACACCTTAATTTAGGATTGCTAAATTCTTCCAAATACACTGTCGCCATTGCTATAGGATCACTCTATGACAACTCCAATAACATCAAAACGCCTAATTACAAAAATATTTAAATATTTAAAGTTCATATTTTTACGCATCTTCATATCGATTGCTGAATGTGTATGTACCAAAAAATCAATTCTACACCTTAATTTAGGATTGCTAAATTGTTCCAAATACACTGTCGCTATTACTATAGGACAACTTTATGACAACTCCAATAACATCAAAACGGGTAATTAGCAAAAATATGTAAAGTTCATATTTTTACGCTACCTGATATCGATTGCATATTGTGTATGTACCAAAAAAGCAATTCTACACCAAATACAAAAATTTAAAATACGCAGTCGCTATTGCTATAGAACAATTCTATGACAACTCCGATAAACACAAAACGGCTAATTACAAAAATATTTAAAGTTCATATTTTTACGCATCTTAATATCGATTGCTTAATGTGTATGTACCCAAAAATCAATTATACACCTTAATTTAGGATTGCTAAATTGTTTCAAATACACTGTCGCTATTGCTATAGGACAACTCTATCACAACTCCAATAACATCAAAACGGGTAATTAGCAAAAATATGTAAAGTTCATATTTTTACGCATCTTGGTATCGATTGCTGAATGTGTATGTAGCAAAAAATTATTTCTACACCTTAATTTAGGATTCTTAAATTGTTCCAAATACACTGTCGCTATTGCTATAGGACAACTCTATGACAACTCCAATAACATCAGAACGGGTAATTAGCAAAAATATGTAAAGTTCATATTCTTACGCAACTTGATATCGATTGCTTAATGCGTATGTACTAAAAAATAGATTCAACACTTTAATTTAGGATTGCTAAATTGTTCCAAATACACTGTCGCTATTGCTATAGGACAACTCTATGACAACTCCAATAACATCGCATCTTAATATCGATTGCTGAATGTGTACATACCAAAAAATCAATTATACACCTTAATTTAGGATTGCTAAATTGTTCCAAATACACTGTCGCTTTTGCTATTGGACAACTCTATGACAACTCCAATAACATCAAAACGGGTAATTAGCAAAAATATGTAAAGTTCATATTTTTACGCTACCTGATATCGATTGCGTATTGTGTATGCACCAAAAAATCAATTTACACCTTAATCTAAGATTGCAAATTGTTCCAAATACATTGTCGCTATTGCTATAGGACAACTCTATGACAACTCCAATAACATCAAAACGCTAATTAACAAAAATATGCAAAAGTTCATATTTTTACGCATCTAATATCGATTGCTGAATGTGTATGTATACACGTTAAAAAGATCCAATTCTACACGACAACTTAACAACGCCAATAACATTAGCAGATTGTAAAGTTCATAACGCAACTCGATATCGATCCAAAAAATCGACACTGTCGTTCCAAATATGTCGCTATATAGACAACTCTATGACAACTCCAATAACATCAAAACGGCTAGTTAGCATAAATATGTAAAGTTCATATTTTTACGCAACCTGATATCGATTGCATAATGTGTATGTAGCAAAAAATCAATTTACACTTAATTTAAGAAAAATTTTCCAAATACACTGTCGCTATTGCTATAGGGCAACTCTATGACAACTCCCATATTTTCAAAAACGGCTAATTACAAAAATATTTAAAGTTCATATTTTTACGCATCTTAATATCGATTGCTAAATGTGTATGTACCAAAAAATCAATTATACACCTTAATTTAAGATTGCAAATTGTTCCAAATACACTGTCGCTATTGCTATAGGACAACTCTATGACAACTCCAATAACATCAAAACGGTAATTAGCATAAATATGTAAAGTTCATATTTTTACGCATCTTGATATCGATTGCATAATGTGTATGTACCAAAAAATCAATTTCTACACCTTAATTTAGGATTTTAAATTGTTCCAAATACACTGTCGCTATTGCTATAAGGACAACTCTATGACAACTCCAATAACATCAGAACGGCTAATTAACAAAAATATGTAAAGTTCATATTTTTACGCAACCTTGTCGACGCAAAAAATCTTCTGCACCTATCGATTGCTATAATGACAACTCCAATAACATCAGTATGTACGCATCTTAAAAAATGTGTATGTATTCTACACCTTAATTTAGGATTGCTAAATTGTTCCAAATACACTGTCGCTATTGCTATAGGACAACTCTATGACAACTCCAATAACATCAAAACGGGTAATTAGCAAAAATATGTAAAGTTCATATTTTTACGCTAGCTGATATCGATTGCGTATTGTGTATGTACCAAAAAATCAATTTTACACCTTAATCTAAGATTGCAAATATGTTCCAAATACATTGTCGCTATTGCTATAGGACAACCTGTGACAACTCTAGTAAGAGCAAAACAGCTAATTAACAAAAATATGTAAAGTTCATAATTTAACGCATCTAAATATCGATTGCTGAATGTGCATGTACTAAAAAATCGATTATACACGTTAATATAAGATTGTGAAATTGATCCAAATACGAGGTCGTTATGGCTATACGACAACTCTATGACAACTCCAATAACATCAACACGGCTAGTTAGCATAAATATGTAAAGTTCATATTTTTACGCAACTTGATATCGATTGCTTAATGCGTATGTATTAAAAAATCGATTCAACACCTTAATATAAGATTGTAAAATTGCTCCAAATACACTGTCGCTGTGGCTATACGACAACTCTATGACAACGCCAATAACATCAAAACGGCGAGTTAGCAGAAATATGTAAAGTTCATATTTTTGCGCAACTTGATATCGATTCCTTAATGTGTATGTATCAAAAACTCGATTCTACACTTTAACTTAAGATTGTGAAATTGCTCCAAAGACACTGTCGTTATGGCTATACGACAACTCTATGACAACTCCATTAACATCGAAACGGCGAGTTAGCATAAATATGTAAAGTTCATATTTTTAAGCAACTTGATATCGATTGCATAATGTGTATGTAGCAAAAAATCAACTCTACACCTTAATTTAAGATTGTAAAATTGCTCCAAATACACTGTCGCTTTGGCTATACGACAACTCTATGACAACGCCAATAACATCAAAACGCCGAGTTAGCATAAATATGTAAAGTTCATATCTTCGCGCAACTTGATATCGATTCCTTAATGTGTATGTATCAAAAACTCGAATCTACACTTTTACTTAAGATTGTGACATTGCTCCAAAGACACAGTCACTATTGCTATAGGACAACTCTATGACAACTCTAATAACAGCAAAACGGCTAATTACAAAGATATTTAAATTCATATTTTTAAGCACATTGGTATCGACTGCTGAATGTGTATGTACAAAAAATCAATTCTACACCTTAATTTAGGATTGCTACATTGTTCAAAATACACTGTCGCAATAGGACAACTCTATGACAACTCCAATAACATCAAAACGGGTAATTAGCAAAAATATGTAAAGTTCATATTTTTACGCAACTTGATATCGATTCCTTAATGTGTATGTATTAAAAACTCGATTCTACACCTTAACTTAAGATTGTGAAATTGCTCCAAATACACTGTCGTTATGGCTATACGACAACTCTATGAAAGCTCCAATAACATCAAAACGGCTAATTAACGGAAATATGTAAAGTTCATATTTTTACGCATCTTGATATGGATTGCTTAATTTGTATGTACTAAAAAATCGATTCTACACCTGTTAGAAATAATAACGCGAAGGGTTCGGTTATAAAAATTGTACTCAGCTCTGGTTGCCCAGAGCTCCTTTATTTATAAAATTCCTTATCCTAATTCATGTATGCACCACATGCAGAGTGCATACACATATCTTAATACTAATCTACTGTACATACGGAAGTATGTACATATATCTTAAGCATAAATGTTCCTAACGGCATACATACGTTTTTCTTATCCTTTAATAGTTTAGCAGGCTTATCTTCGCCAGTGTTGAGGCAGTACAAAGTAAATACATAAACAAACGCATAGAGATACATAGATACATTTATATGCAATACGTATGCACTCAACAATTAACAAACAAAGTATTTACTTACGATAACATATTGACCTAAGATATTCATTTAGGCAATTGTATACAAATGTGCATGTGCACTTGAAAACAACCCCATACCATGTAGCATTGCAATGGGTATTTGTACATACATATTAATATTTAGGACTATGTTTTTGTATTTTAGCGATAATGCATATAAATATTTGAAATATGATATCTGTTTCTACACAGATTTACAAAAATATCTCATTTACAAATGTAGCCGTTAAGAACTGTTCAGAAATTTGAACATACTGCCCACGTTGAAGTGTTTACACTTCAAAATAATTCAAGTATTTATAAATCTTGGGCATGTTAACTACATTTTTCTTTATAAGATCGGCGGATCGAACTCGTAATAATTTTTCTAATATAAGCTATTTTTTATTGTATACATTTTAAATTTTTAATATAATTTTCATTTGCTAATATTAATAATTAATTTCGTAAGATATGTCCTCCTAGCGGAAATGAGTGCCTTAGTGCCTTGCTGAATTACAGATGCGTTGTAGGACTAGTGTAACGATGACTGCACCAACTATTAATAGAGTTAGGTTGTCAGTACTCATGCCGTAATGCACCATATTATGCCATTCTAATCACGGGACTTTTCAGGTCGTATGCCCAATTTCTCCAAGTGTAAACTGGTGATCTCTTCGTCGAGTATTTTCGGGAACATATGCAAATCTATGTTGTATTTGTCAGCCTTGATCCACAATTCGATTTGTGCCACCACTTGATTTCTGAACGAGTTGAACATCTCAACCTGGGATGACCGTGCGCGAAGCCCAAATTTACCAGACGTCCTTCGGTAAACAAAGTAATAGTAAAACAAAATAATTACCATTGGATAGTGTATAACGATAGACTTGGAGTTTGATAATAATTTTCTCTTTGGCGTTGCATTCAAAAATGCGACGTCGATTTCACAATCGAAATTACCAATATTACAAACGATCATATCGTCGGGCATGTGTTCAAAATGTGCGCCAGTAATAATGTCCTTGCAAACAGTTGTTGTTACGAAGATAATAGCTTCTTTGTATGCTTGCTCCATGGTGGTTACTTCATGGCCGCTTGCAAAGCAATGATATAATCTTTTTCAGTGAAAATAACGATTCCGCCGAAACAACGCAGAGGTTATACACAACTTTTGCCAATATCATATAACCAGCAACACAGCACACTTTGCCAGCAATCATCACATCGGTGGGCCGTTTTATAACATCAATTAACTACTCGCGATAACCAAAAGATTATAGAATGTACTCTTGGCCACCGAGTCGTTGACGTTGATGGCTGGCGCACCGAGACGTCTCTCCTTCACCAATTTATATAAATTGTGTACATCGGTTGTAGATTCTTCGTTCAAGTCCTTGACGCCCTTCGGGTATTGTGGGCACTTTTCATGCACTGAGTTGGTCAATTTACCACCATTATCGAAAATCAAGTTCACAAGCTGACCATCTGAGAACAATAAGGTCAGTTCAATACTTCATAAGTATTCTTCATTCATCATCTTTTGAAGGGTAACACTGACCTAGTCTTCCTTTTCATCCTCCTCCCCGTGAACGCGATGATGTCGTGAGGCTGTTCAATAAGTATTTGTTGTGCAGCTGCTGAATCATTGAGTTCACTTGTTGAGTATTTTAAATATTTCAGTGAATTTGCTATTTGCTGCCTTTCAACCAAATATTG
Source organism: Bactrocera tryoni (assembly GCF_016617805.1). Lineage (NCBI taxonomy): Eukaryota > Metazoa > Arthropoda > Insecta > Diptera > Tephritidae > Bactrocera > Bactrocera tryoni. Next base: position 17,681 of record NW_024395712.1, on the reverse strand, counting down.
AACTAGATCGATGTGGACAATTCTATCCCACGCTGTCCAAGTCAACCCAACCGGCACTCTTTTCAAAAAATACTCCAGAAATATTTTTTTTAAATATATTATATTTAAACATTTACAACATAGTAAAACTATAAGTAAATTTAACAAAATAAATATAAGGTTATTCTTTTTCTTCTTTTTTAGCTCGAGTCGACGGCATCTCTTTTTATTAATTATTTGAATATTTTTTCTTCAGTAGGAAAAGGGTAAACAATGTGCATCGCTCTTTACGATGTGCCATGGCTTATCCTTACGTCCACATTTGCAATCTTGGCATAAAATGACGTTTTCAATTCGTCCTCTCTTCCACTGCAATGGTGGAATATTTTGTTCTTTAAAAAATACAAATGTACCACTTTCAATATTTTCAAAAGAAACTTTGCATTTATTTCTTTTTCGTGGTTTATTATTTTTAAATTTTCTATCTTGAGAGATTATTCTTCCTTTTGTTTGTGAAGAAGAATCTCCTAAGTTTATATTTTTCTTTTCAAATGGAAAAGCTGCAGTAAATTTACTATCTGCATTAAATTTTAAATTATTACGAAAGCATTTCTCGTACTGTGTTTCTTTTTTAGTTTTATTAAAATATCTTTCAAGGGATTTTAATTTCCCAAACTTTTTTCGTTGATAATCTAATTTTTTATCTATATGCGTTACAACACCACAATGAGCTAATTTGGGGTTTATGTTGGTTGATCCGTATATCAACCACCCAAACACACTGTTCTGGAGTTTGTAATTCATATTTTCAACAGTTATTTTTTCTTCTTTTATTAAATCAAAAAATATGTCCGCACCTAAAAGTAAGTCAATCTTACCCGGAACATTAAATGAAGGGTCGGCCAGCTTTATATTTTCTGGAATTGTTTTAACTTTTATGTGTTCCGAGGGCACATTGGACACAATCTTTTGTACAACAACGGTGTGTAAATTTGCTTCAAAATGATCTGTTAATGATTTTAAATGAAGATTAACTCTTTCATTTGCATTTGTTCTGTTTTGACTAACTCCTTCAATGGTCATAGATTCTGTTCTGGAAGGAAGTTTTAATTTATTTTTTAGTTCTTTGGTTATAAGGTGAACTTGAGACCCACTATCTAATAAAGCACGTGCCTTTATTACTCTTCCATCATGACCTTTTATACCAACAATTGCTGTGGTTAGCAGGACATTTTTAGAATCATTTTTTAATTTCGCATTTTTAGTATTTTTAATCACTGTGCTTTTTGCTTTAACGGATTTGTCTTTGTGGAGCCATAAATGATGGTTTCCTTGACATGTGAGGCAACTATCGCCTTTACAATCTTTTATATTGTGCCCTGTTTTAAGACATTTGGTGCATAATTTGTTTTTAATTACTGCATCCCATTTGTCTTGAGTAGACAGAGCTTTAAATTTATAACAATAAAATATATTGTGTGAATTATTACATCCCATTATGCATTTAAATTCTGCATTTTGAAATTTTGGTGATGTTTTTGAAACTTGTGCTGCTTCTAGTGCATTCCCTTCATGGTTCAGAAACGATTGTAGTGAATTTAAGCTAGGTATTTCCTTAGGGTTTTTAAGGGAATTTTCATACCTAAGTCTTAAATTGTTGTCTAATTTTTGCACAAGCGTATAATTTAATAAAGCTTGCAACAAATTATCTGCAGACAAACTGAGACTTTCCAATGCTTGTGTACTTTCAGAAATTTTCTCTTGAAATTTTCGTACACTAAAAGCAGTCTCAGTCACTACTGGTGCATCTAAAATTTGTTTGAAATAAGTGTTTGCGAGTAACCTTCTATTCGTAAATTTTTCATTAAGAAGGTTCCAGGCAACTGAAAAATTTGTCGAGGTTGAAGGCAAATTTGCAATACAACTTGCAGCCGATCCTCTTAATTTTGTTTTTAAAATACACATTTTATATGTGTCTGAAACATTTTGAGAGACTACGAGTTGCTCAAACAATTCTTTAAAAGTTTGCCACTGAGCGTAATCTCCTGAAAAGATGGGAATGTCTACTTGAGGCAGCGTAAAATTAGTAGCATTTTTTTTGCTAATGGATTTTAATTTAAGTTTGTAAAATCTATTTCTTAAATCATAGAATTTACTCGTTAACTCATCATTTTCGTGCTGGCTAATAAATTCAAGCACAGTATCACGAGTTTTTTCTATAAGTCTCTCTATACTGTCTAGAGAGACTATTTCGTTTAATTCACAGTCTTCAATATTCTTTTCTAATTCTGTTAATAAGAATTGAAGCCTGCGAACTAAACCAGGATTTGGAAGGCATTCCATTTTCCTGGGAGCACTATTTTCTTTAATAATAGCGATCAATTCGCTTAACTTGGCGTGCGCTGTCAAATAAAACGTGCCTACCGAACCTTCTACGTTATTTTTAAAATAATTTTTTTTTTTATTTTTGGGATCTTTGGACAATTCTAAATGGTTTCGTTGAAACTCTGACCATTTTTTGTCCAAACTATCTAGGAGTTTTTCCAAATTTTCTAAATCTTCATTTATATCCATACTCATGGACTTAAAATGAAGTTTTTGCAGTTCTTCTGCTAATTTTATTTGGTTCTCCATTTTCCCAAAAATAAAATAAACAATTGTATATGAATTATAAAAAAAAAAACTGAAAGATGCTCTTACCTTGTTCAAATATGAATGTGGAATGTGTTGCTGTAAATTTGGTAAAATTTTTCTTTTTTAATATTATTATAATATATATAATAAAAATATACATATATTAATTTTTTTTTTAACACGCTTTTTTTAACACACTTTCTCACAAACACACTTTCACTGTAAGATTTTGAGAACTTTTTTTTTTATATATTATTATATTTTTTTTTACAGAATATTTCACTTTCACTCGCGTGTTTTTAAAAAACTACGGGGTCACCAATGAATAAAATGAGACGCGTTTGGTTCGGATTTAAAAATGTACTCAGCTCTGGTTGCCCAGAGCTACTTTATTTATAAAATTTCTTATCCTAATTTGTGTATGCACCACATGCAGAGTGCATACACATATCTTAATACTAATCTACTGTACATACGGAAGTATGTACATATATCTTAAGCATAAATGTTCCTAACGGCATACATACGTTTTTCTTATCCTTTAATAGTTTAGCAGGCTTATCTTCGCCAGTGTTGAGGCAGTACAAAGTAAATACATAAACAAACGCATAGAGATATATACATACATTTATATGAGGCACGTATGCAATACGTATGCACTCAACAATTAACAAACAAAGATATTTGCTTAAGATAGCATATTGACTTAGGATATGTATTTAGGTAATTGAATACAAATGTGCATGTGCACTTGAAAACAACCCCATACCATGTAGCATTGCAATGGGTATTTGTACATACATATTTATATTTAGGACTATGTTTTTATATTTTAGCGATAATGCATATAAATATTTGAAATATGATATCTGTTTCTACACAGATTTACAAAAATATCTCATTTACAATTGTAGCCGTTAAGAACTGTTCAGAAATCTGAACAACACCTTAATATAAGATTGTGAAATTGCTCCAAATACACTGTCGCTATGGCTATACGACAACTCTATCACAACTCCAATAACATCAAAACGTCGAGTTAGCATAAATATGTAGAGCTCATATTTTTACGCAACCTGATGTCGATTGCATAATGTGTACGTACCAAAAAATTAATTCTACACCTTAATTTAGGATTCTTAAATTGTTCCAAATACACTGTCGCTATTGCTATAGGACAACTCTATGACAACTCCAATAACATCAGAACGGGTAATTAGCAAAAATATGTAAAGTTCATATTCTTACGCAACTTGATATCGATTGCTTAATGCGTATGTACTAAAAAATAGATTCAACACCTTATAATAAGATTGTAAGTTGCTCCAAATACATTGCCGATTTGGCTATACGACAACTCTATGACAACTTTAATAACATAAAACGGCTTATTAGCATAAATATGTAAAGTTGATATTTTTACGCAACTTGATATCGATTGCTGAATGTGTATGTGCCAAAAAATCAATTTTACTCCTTAATCTAAGATTGCAAATATTTTCCAAATACATTGTCGCTATTGCTATAGGACAACTCTATGACAACTCCAATAACAGTAAAACAGCTAATTAACAAAAATATGTAAAGGTCATATTTTTACGCATCTTAATATCGATTGCTGAATGTGTATGTACTAAAAAATCGATTATACACGTTAATATAAGATTGTGAAATTGATAAAAATACAAGGTCGTTATTACGACAACTCTATAACAACTCCAAGAACATCAAAATAGCTAGTTAGCATAAATATGTAAAGTTCATGTTTTTACGCAACTTGATATCGATTGCATAATGTGTATGTTGGCGAAATAAAATTGAAAGCCGACGATGTTCATTCAACGACAGTTTATTAGCAACTACTTTTTGTATAGACAGAGTTTTCGGTATTCATTAAGATAGAAAAGTACTGACTTAGAATATTCGAACATACGAGTGTTGCCAGAGTTTATATTATATATTCAACACTCCTTCTCAAAAATTGTATGTTTTACATATTTACACAAATATTTCTTTATTATTACTATTTTAACCCCAAAATCTCTCTAAATTTACAATGATTAACCCTTTTGAAATTTTTCGTTAATACATCAGCTACCATAGCATTACTTGGACAATAGTTTAATTCAATTTCATTATTACTGTAAGCATCTCTTATATGATGAAATTTAATGTCTATGTGCTTACTACGAGCATGATAAACAGGATTTTTTACTAAGCTCATCGCGCTCATATTGTCACCGTTGATCACGATCGAACCACCCTTATCGTACATTTTCATTTCTGTCCACAACTTATTTAGATAAACAGATTCTTTCGCTGCTGCCGAGAGCGCCATATACTCGGCTTCCGTGCTGCTCAAAGCCACTGTTGGTTGCTTTCTTGACTCCCAACTAAAAACGCTGCCACCATGGAAAAATGCATAGCCTGTATATGACTTGCGGTCTGTTGCGTCACCACCCCAATCGGCATCTACGTAACCCTTCATCCACTCGCCAGTTTTTCTGTAGTGCAACTTTAAATTTATAGTCGCTTTCAGGTATCGCAAAACATGCTTTGCCGCTGCAAGATGCTCACAATGTGGATCGGAATTTCGCTGCGCACCGAGTGCAATATGTCGGGTATTGTGTTCACCGCGATAAACATTAGTGAACCTATTAGACTCTGATACTCAGCCGCGTTGACCTTTCGACAGTTGCTTTCATTACAATTGACTTGAAAGCTTGGTTCAAGTGGTGTATATACTGGACGACGCACATCCTTGTCATATTTATGCAATAGTTGTTGCACTTGTTGTTTTTGGCAAATTGATATCGCCCCAACTGAACCAACTCGCTCGATCTCCATACCCAAGAATTTGTTAATGGGACCCTTGTCAACAATCTGAAAAATACTAGAAATTTGTTGTTTTTTCTGCATCAACTCACCAAGATCTGAACAAGCAATCATCAGATCGTCAACGTATACTGCAATTATATTTAATTTGCGCCCTTGATTTTTGGTATACAAGCACGGCTCGCTGTTACATGCAGAAAACCCCATTTCTTTTAAAACTTCATCAAGCCTTGAGTTCCAAACTCTGCCTGACTGCTTATAGCCGTACAATGATTTTTTTAGCTTCAAAACGCAGTCGTTGTCTTGCTGAAACATCTCTGGCTGTCTCATATAAATGTCATCTTCTAGCTTGCCATTCAAATAAGCCGTCGACACGTCAAGCTGATGAACATGTAACTCGTATTCGGCCGCTATAGCCAACACCATTCTTATAGTTGCATATCTCACGACAGGTGAGAAAATCTCGTTGTAGTTAACGCCATACGTTTGCCCGCAACCTTTTGCTGCTAGCCTCGTACCGCTCGATGTCACCATTTGCGTTTGTTTTTACCGCAAATACCCACTTGCAGCCAATAACTTTATGGCCCTTCGGTACCGCTGCTTGCTCCCATGTATCGTTGTTAGCTAAAGCGTTATACTCCTCCTGCATAGCGCACCACTATTCATGCGCCTGCTTGCTGTTCATTGCTTCTTCAACTGATACTGGCACTTTAACATTTTCAGTATATGCTAAGTTTACTGCACTTTGTTGTTTTCTTGGTCTGCCAGGTAAACCAGTTCTAATTAACCGTGGCCTACCACGCCGCATCTGCTGATGTTCAGGACAATCGCGCATTTCATCATCGATTGAACTGTTACTCTCTACAGCGTCTTCATAATCGGACTGCTCTTCTTCTTCTGCTACATCTTGAATCGGATCAGCTCCTTCCAATGTAAACTGTGCGATCTCCATTGGCGAAAAATGTTCACCCTTATTTTTCCCCATCAAAATTGTTTCGTCGAATTTTACATCGCGTTTAACTATTACCGTTCGCGTTTTTGTATCAAAGAGGCGATATGCTTTCGATGCACTGTCGTACCCTACCATGACGTACTCGTTGCCTTTTTGCTGAAAATTGCTATGCTGCGATTTGTTCAAGGCTATCGCAAGACATCCAAACACTTTGAAATGCTTTACCACAGGCTTTCGTTCAACCCATATTTCGTATGGAGTAACACCATCCAGCGCTTTAGATGGCGACTGATTTCGAATGTACACTGCACAATTTATTACCTCTGCCCAGTAACTCTCACTCAGTCCTGAATGTACCAGCATACAACGCGCCATCTCTACCAGCGTTCTGTTAGTACGTTCTGCCACACCATTCTGCTGTGGAGTATATGGGACTGTGAGCTGGTGCCTTATGCCACATTCACCCAAAAATCTTTTAAAATTATTATTAACATATTCACGGCCATTATCCGTGCGTAATGTTTTTATTTTGTTACCGGTTTGTAACTCGACCATTGCTTTAAATAATTTAAAGTTTTCAAACACTTGGTCTTTTGTTTTCAAAAAATATACAAACATCGACCTCGATTTATCGTCTATAAAGGTCAGAAAATATCGTGACCCACCTTGCGATTGCGTACTAAACGGACCACAAACATCCGAATGCACCAAGTCTAAAATGTTTTTTGCACGATTTTCTGAAGCTACAAACGGTTGAGAACATATTTTGCTCTTAACGCATGACACACACACAATATCGTTTGCATTTGATATCGAATCTATTCCATTCACAATGTTTTTATTTGAAAGTTCACTTAGGCTTCGAAAATGAATATGCCCATATCTATTATGCCACATTACAGTATTTTCGGCTCTAGTTATATTACACGACTGTATTTTGTCTCGTATTACATACAAACTATTTTCTTTAATTGCTTTAAATATAACAGAATTGTCTTCTTTATCTCGCACTACTGCACAACCATTTTCGAATGTTGCTTTAAAGCCTTTCTCATCAATTTTTGGTATTGATATAAAGTTCATTTGCAAATCTGGTACATACAAACATTTCGTCAGTTTAAAATTCCAACCAGACGTTTTTACAACAACGTCGCCAATGCCTTTGGCATCAACGGAGTATTTCCCTGCTAATTCTATTCTTTCGCTATGCTCGTTCATTCGCACAAATAAGTGTTCATCTGTACACATATGCGACGTCGCGCCGCTGTCGATACACCAAACGTTAGAATTCTGCTGCTGCCGCTTTGCCTCCGCAAAATTGCTAATGATTTCTCCTTTGCCCTCTTTTCTCTGCACTGTGCCGCATAATGCCCCTTCTTGCCGCAGTTGAAGCATTTGAAGTTGCGCTTCGCTTTGCTCCTACTGTGTTCGGTTTGCGTACTCGTTCTTTCTCCTTCGCTGCGATTGTTACTAAGCGTTTTGGTTTCGTTGTATTTCTTTGAATTTGCGCGTGCAGCGCATGCTTGTGTGTTTTCGAAACCGTTATGGCTCGCGTCTGTACAGTTGTCTCTGCGACGCTCGCCTTCTTCCGCTACTTTTATTTTCAACGCGTCCAATTTTGGCAAATTATCCCTTGCTTCCAATGCTACTACAAGGTTCTCGTAACTTCCAGGTAAGCTTGCCAACAGCATGATTACCAATAGTTCTTCTTTTAACTCGACGGTTACCTCTGCCAACTCGTCGACAATTTTTGAAAATTTATTCATATGCTCGCGCACATCTTCGCCCTCAGACATTCGTAGACCAATCAGCCTCTTAAACAGTGAGACTTTTCGTACGGGACCACTTGATTTGTTCAAATCTTTTAGCGCTCTCCACACTTGTGGCGCTGTTGTACACTTTTTTATGTGATTAAGGCTGGTTGCTTTTACACACAACATTATAGTCGCGATCGCTTTATTGTTTTTCACCAACCATTCTGCCCTATTCTCCGCTGTTTCCGTTAAATCTTCGGAAACCACTGGCCACAAATCTTGATGAACAAGAACCCTACGCTTTTGCAGACACCAAGTGTCATAATTGCTTGCGTCTAGTTTTTCTATATTGAAATTCATTTTTTCAGTCATTACTACACTTACGATTTTTCACAAAAAACTGTTCACGGTTTGCTTAATTTATTTCGCGGCACTATTTGTAACGTTTTACAATTATCCGCGTTGTTACTGCCCAGCCTGCGTTTGGCCTGGGCCCATAACCTGTTGACGAAATAAAATTAAAAGCCGACGATGTTCATTCAACGACAGTTTATTAGCAACTACTTTTTGTATAGACAGAGTTTTCGGTATTCATTAAAATAGAAAAGTACTGACTTAGAATATTCGAACATACGAGTGTTGCCAGAGTTTATATATATATTTTATCGATATCAAGATGCGCAAAAATATGAACTTTACATATTTATGCTAACTAGCCGTTTTGATGGCATTGGAGTTGTCATAGAGTTGTCGTATAGCCATAGCGACAGTGTATTTGGAGCAATTTCACAATCTTATGTTAACGTGTAGAATCGATTTTTTAGTACATGCACATTAAGCAATCGATATCAAGATGCGTAAAAATATGAACTTTACATATTTTTGCTAATTACCCGTTTTGATGTTATTGGAGTTGTCCTGTAGCAATAGCGAAAGTGTATTTGGAACAATTAAACAATCCTAAATTAAGGTGTAGAATTGATTTTTTGGTATATACACATTATGCAATCGATATCAGGTTGCGTAAAGATATGAACTTTACATATTTATGCTATTTAGCCGTTTTGATGTTATTGGAACTTTCATAGAGTTGTCGTAGAGCCATAACAACAGTGCCTTTGGAGTAATTTCACAATTTTAAGTGAAGGTGTAGAACGGATTTTTTAGTACATACACATTAAGCAATCGATAACAAGTTGCGTAAAAATATGAACTTTACATATTTATGCTAATTAGGCTTTTTGATGTTATTGGAGTTGTCATAGAGTTGTCGTATAGCCATAGCGACAGTGTATTTGGAGCAATTTAACAATCTTATATTAAGGTGTAGAATCGATTTTTTAGTACATACACATTAAGCAATCGATATCAAATTGCGTAATAATATGAACTTTACATATTTCTGTTAATTAGCCGTTTCGATGTTATTGGAGTTGTCATAGAGTTGTCGTATAGCCATAACGACAGTGTATTTGAAGCAATTTCACAATCTTATATTAAGGTAAAGAATTGATTTTTTAATACATACACATTAAGCAATCGATACCAAGTTGTGTAAAAATATGAACTTTACATATTTATGCTATTTTGCCGTTTGGATGTTGTCGTATAGCCATAGCGACAGTGTATTTGGAGCAATTTAACAATCTTATATTAAGGTGTTGAATTGATTTTTTAGTACATACACATTAAGCAAACGATATCAAGTTCGTAAAAATATGAACTATACATATTTTTGCTAATTACCCGTTTGGATGTTATTGGAGTTGTCATAGAGTTGTCCTATAGCAATAGCGACAGTGTATTTGGAACAATTCAACATTCCTAAATTACGGTGTAGAATTGGTTTTTTGGTACATACATATTATGCAATCGATATCAAGATGCGTAGAAATATGAACTTTACACATTTCTGTTAATTAGCCGTTTTGATGTTAGTGGAGTAGTCATGGAGTTGTCGTATAGCCATAGCGACAGTGTAATTGGATCAATTTCACAAACTTATATTAAGGTGTAGAATCGATTTTTTGGTACATACACATGAAGCAATCGATATCAAGATGCGTAAAAATATGAACTTTACATATTTTTGCTAATTTCCCGTTTTGATGTTATTGGAGTTGTCAAGAGTTGTCCTATAGCAATAGCGACAGTGTATTTGGAACAATTAAACACTCCTAAATTAAGGTGTAGAATATGTTTTTTGGTACATACACATTATGCAATCGATATCAAGATGCGTAAAATTATGAACTTTACACATTTCTGTTAATTAGCCGTTTTGATGTTATTAGAGTTGTCATAGAGTTGTCCTATAGCAATAGCGACAGTGTATTTGGAACAATTTAACATTCCTAAATTAAGGTGTAGAATCGATTTTTTAGTACATACACATTAAGCAATCGATACCAAGTTGCGTAAAAATATGAACTTTACATATTTATGCTATTTTGCCGTTTGGATGTTGTCGTATAGCCATAGCGACAGTGTATTTGGAGCAATTTCACAATCTTATATTAAGGTGTAGAATTGATTTTTTAGTACATACACATTAAGCAAACGATATCAAGTTCGTAAAAATATGAACTATACATATTTTTGCTATTTACCCGTTTGGATTTTATTGGAGTTGTCATAGAGTTGTCCTATAGCAATAGCGACAGTGTATTTGGAACAATTTAACATTCCTAAATTACGGTGTAGAATTGGTTTTTTGGTACAAACATATTATGCAATCGATATTAAGATGCGTACAAATATGAAATTTACACATTTCTGTTGATTAGCCGTTTTGATGTTATTGGAGTTGTCATGGAGTTGTCGTATAGCCATAGCGACAGTGTATTTGGATCAAATTCACAATCTTATATTAAGGTGTATAATCGATTTTTTGGTACATACACATGAAGCAATCGATATCAAGATGCGTAAAAATAAAAACTTTACATATTTTTGCTAATTTCCCGTTTTGATGTTACTGGAGTTGTCAAGAGTTGTCCTATAGCAATAGCGACAGTGTATTTGGAACAATTTAACACTCCTAAATTAAGGTGTAGCATATGTTTTTTGGTACATACACATTATGCAATCGATATCAAGATGCGTAAAAAAATGAACTTTACACATTTCTGTTAATTAGCCGTTTTGATGTTATTGGAGTTGTCATAGAGTTGTCCTATAGCAATAGCGACAGTGTATTTGGAACAATTTAACATTCCTAAATTAAGGTGTAGAATTGGTTTTTTGGTACATACACATTAAGCAATCGTTATCAAGATGCGTAAAAATATGAACTTTACACATTTCTGTTAATTAGCCGTTTTGATGTTATTGGAGTTGTCATAGAGTTGTCCTATAGCAATAGCGACAGTGTATTTGGAACAATTTAACATTCCTAAATTAAGGTGTAGAATCGATTTTTTAGTACATACACATTAAGCAATCGATACCAAGTTGCGTAAAAATATGAACTTTACATATTTATGCTATTTTGCCGTTTCGATGTTGTCGTATAGCCATAGCGACAGTGTATTTGGAGCAATTTCACAATCTTATATTAAGGTGTAGAATTGATTTTTTAGTACATACACATTAAGCAAACGATATCAAGTTCGTAAAAATATGAACTATACATATTTTTGCTATTTACCCGTTTGGATTTTATTGGAGTTGTCATAGAGTTGTCCTATAGCAATAGCGACAGTGTATTTGGAACAATTTAACATTCCTAAATTACGGTGTAGAATTGGTTTTTTGGTACATACATATTATGCAATCGATATTAAGATGCGCACAAATATGAAATTTACACATTTCTGTTGATTAGCCGTTTTGATGTTATTGGAGTTGTCATGGAGTTGTCGTATAGCCATAGCGACAGTGTATTTGGATCAAATTCACAATCTTATATTAAGGTGTAGAATCGATTTTTTGGTACATACACATGAAGCAATCGATATCAAGATGCGTAAAAATAAAAACTTTACATATTTTTGCTAATTTCCCGTTTTGATGTTATTGGAGTTGTCAAGAGTTGTCCTATAGCAATAGCGACAGTGTATTTGGAACAATTTAACACTCCTAAATTAAGGTGTAGCATGTGTTTTTTGGTACATACACATTATGCAATCGATATCAAGATGCGTAAAAATATGAACTTTACACATTTCTGTTAATTAGCCGTTTTGATGTTATTGGAGTTGTCATAGAGTTGTCCTATAGCAATAGCGACAGTGTATTTGGAACAATTTAACATTCCTAAATTAAGGTGTAGAATCGATTTTTTAGTACATACACATTAAGCAATCGATATCAAGATGCGTAAAAATTATAACTTTACACATTTCTGTTAATTAGCCGTTTTGATGTTATTGGAGTTGTCATGGAGTTGTCGTATAGCCATAGCGACAGTGTATTTGCATCAAATTCACAATCTTATATTAAGGTGTAGAATCGATTTTTTGGTACATACACATTAAGTAATCGATATCAAGATGCGTAAAAATATGAACTTTACATATTTTTGCTAATTACCCGTTTTGATGTTATTGGAGTTGTCATAGAGTGGTCCTATAGCAATAGCGACAGTATATTTGTAACAATTTAATAATCCTAAATTAAGGTGTAGAATTGATATTTTGATACATACACATTATGCAATCGTTATCAGGTTGCGTAAAAATATGAACTTTACATATTTATGCTGACTAGCCGTTTTGATGTTATTGGAGTTGTCATAGAGTTGTCTTATAGCAATAGCGACAGTGCATATGGAACAACTTCAGAAGCTTATATTAAGGTGTAGAATCGATTTTTTGGTACATACATATTATGCAATCGATATCAAGATGCGTAGAAATATGAACTTTACACATTTCTGTTAATTAGCCGTTTTGATGTTAGTGGAGTAGTCATGGAGTTGTCGTATAGCCATAGCGACAGTGTAATTGGATCAATTTCACAATTTATATTAAGGTGTAGAATTGGTTTTTTGGTACAGACACATTACGCCATCGATATTAGGATGCGTACAAATATGAACTTTACACATTTCTGTTGATTAGCCGTTTTGATGTTATTGGGGTTGTCATGGAGTTGTCGTATAGCCATAGCGACAGTGTATTTGGATCAAATTCACAATCTTATATTAAGGTGTAGAATCGATTTTTTGGTACATACACATGAAGCAATCGATTACAAGATGTGTAAAAATATGAACTTTACATATTTTTGCTAATTTCCCGTTTTGATGTTATTGGAGTTGTCAAGAGTTGTCCTATAGCAATAGCGACAGTGTATTTGGAACAATTAAACACTCCTAAATTAAGGTGTAGAATATGTTTTTTGGTACATACACATTATGCAATCGATATCAAGATGCGTAAAAATATGAACTTTACACATTTCTGTTAATTAGCCGTTTTGATGTTATTGGAGTTGTCATAGAGTTGTCCTATAGCAATAGCGACAGTGTATTTGGAACAATTTAACATTTCTAAATTAAGGTGTAGAATCGGTTTTTTGGTACATACACATTAAGCAATCGATATCAAGATGCGTAAAAATATGAACTTTACACATTTCTGTTAATTAGCCGTTTTGATGTTATTGGAGTTGTCATAGAGTTGTCCTATAGCCATTGCGACAGTGTATTTGGAGCAATTTCATAATCTTATATTAAGGTGTAGAATCGATTTTTTAGTACATACACATTAAGCAAACGATATCAAGAGGCGTAAAAATAAAAACTTTACACATTTCTGTTAATTAGCCGTTTTGATGTTATTGGAGTCGTCATGGAGTTGTCGTATAGCCATAGCGACAGTGTATTTGCATCAAATTCACAATCTTATATTAAGGTGTAGAATCGATTTTTTAGTACATACACATTAAGCAATCGATATCAAGAGGCGTAAAAATATGAACTTTACACATTTCTGTTAATTAGCCGTTTTGATGTTATTGGAGTTGTTATGGAGTTGTCGTATAGCCATAACGACAGTGTATTTGGATCAAATTCACAATCTTATATTAAGGTGTAGAATCGATTTTTTGGTACATACACTTTAAGCAATCGATATCAAGATGCGTAAAAATATGAACTTTACATATTTTTGCTAATTACCCGTTTTGATGTTATTGGAGTTGTCATAGGGTTGTCCTATAGCAATAGCGACAGTGTATTTGTAACAATTTAATAATCCTAAATTAAGGTGTGAATTGATTTTTGGTACAAATGCAATCGATATCAGGTTGCGTAAAAATATGAACTTTACATATTTATGCTGACTAGCCGTTTTGATGTTATTGGATTGTCATAGAGTCTTATAGAAATAGCGACAGTGCATATGGAATAACTTCAGAGCTTATATTAAGTGTAGAATCGATTTTTTGATACTTACGCATTAAGCAATCGATAACAACTTCGTAGCTTATATATAAGGTGTAGAATCGATTTTTTGATACTTACACATTAAGCAATCGATCTCAAGTTGCGTAAAAATATGAACTTTACACATTTCTGTTAATTAGCCGTTTTGGTGTTATTGGAGTTGTCATGGAGTTGTCGTATAGCCATAACGACAGTGTCTTTGGAGCAACTTCACTATCTTAAGTTACGGTGTAGAATCGATGTTTTGATAAGTACACACTAAGCAATCGATATCAAGTTGCGTAAGAATATGACCTTTACATATTTTTGCTAATCACCCGTTTTGATGTTATTGGAGTTGTCATAGGGCTGTCCTATAGCAATAGCGACCGTGTATTTGTAACAATTTAATAATCCTAAATTAAGGTGTAGAATTGATTCCTTGTACATACACATTATGCAATCGGTATCAGGTTGCGTAAAAAAATAAGCTTTACATATTTATGCTAACTCGCCGTTTTGATGTTATTGGAGCTTTCATAGAGTTGTCGTATAGCCATAACGACAGCGTCTTTGGAGCAATTTCACAATCTTAAGTTACGGTGTAGAATCGATGTTTTGATAAGTACACACTAAGCAATCGATATCAAGTTGCATAAAAATATGAACTTTACATATTTTTGCTAATTACCCGTTTTGGTGTTATTGGAGTTGTCATAGGGCTGTCCTATAGCAATAGCGACAGTGTATTTGTAACAATTTAATAATCCTAAATTAAGGTGTAGAATCGATTTCTTAATACATACACATTAAGCAATCGATATCAAGATGCGTAAAAATATGAACTTTACACATTTCTGTTAATTAGCCGTTTAGATGTTATTGGAGTTGTCATAGAGTTGTCCTATAGCAATAGCGACAGTGTATTTGGAACAATTTAGCAATCCTAAATTAAGGTGTAGAATTGATTTTTTGGTGCATATGCAATCGATATCAGGTTGCGTAAAAGTATAAATTTACATATTTATGCCATTTAGCCGTTTTGATGTTATTGGAGCTTTCATAGAGTTGTCGTATAGCCATAACGACAGTGTCTTTGGAGGAATTTCACAATCTTAAGTTACGGTGTCGAATCGTGGTTTTAGTAAATACACATTAAGCAATCGAAATCAAGTTGCGTAAAAATATGAACTTTACATATTTATGCTAACTAGCCGTTTTGATGTTATTGGAGTTGTCATAGAGTTGTCATATAGCCATAACGACAGTGTACTTGGAAAAATTTAACATTCTTAAATTAAGGTGTAGAATTGGTTTTTTGGTACATACACATTAAGCAATCGATATCAAGATGCGCATTAAAATGAACTTTACACATTTCTGTTAATTAGCCGTTTTGATGTTATTGGAGTTGTCATAGAGTTGTCCTATAGCCATTGCGACAGTGTATTTGGAGAAATTTCATAATCTTATATTAAGGTGTAGAATCGATTTTTTAGTACATACACATTAAGAAATCGATATCAAGATGCGTAAAAATATGAACTTTACACCTTTCTGTTAATTAGCCGTTTTGATGTTATTGGAGTTGTCATGGAGTTGTCGTATAGCAATAGCGACAGTGTATTTGGATCAAATTCACAATCTTATATTAAGGTGTAGAATCGATTTTTTGGTACATACACATTAAGCAATCGATATCAAGATGCGTAAAAATATGAACTTTACATTTTTTTGTTAATTACCCGTTTTGATGTTATTGGAATGTCATACAGTGTATTTGGAACATTTTTGCAATCTTAGATTAAGGTGTAGAATTGATTTTCTGGTACATACACAATATGCAATCGATCTCAAGTTGCGTAAAAATATGAACCTTACATATTTTTGCTAATTACCCGTTTTGATGTTATTGGAGTTGTCATAGAGTTGTCCTATAGCCATTGCGACAGTGTATTTGGAGCCATTTCATAATCTTATACTAAGGTGTAGAATCGATTTTTTGATAAGTATACACTAAGCAATCGATATCAAGTTGCGTAAAAATATGAACTTTACATATTTATGCTAATAACCCGTTTTGATGTTATTGGAGTTGTCATAGAGTTGTCCTATAGCCATTGCGACAGTGTATTTGGAGCAATTTCATAATCTTATATTAAGGTGTAGAATCGATTTTTTAGTACATACACATTAAGCAATCGATATCAAGTTGCGTAAAAATATGAACTTTACATATTTATGCTAACTAGCCGTTTTGATGTTATTGGAGCTCTCGTAGAGTTGTCGTATAGCCATAACGACTGTGTCTTTGGAGCAATTTCACAATCTTAAGTTACGGTGTAGAATCGATGTTTTGATAAGTACACACTAAGCAATCGATATCAAGTTGCGTAAAAATATTAACTTTACATATTTTTGCTAATAACCCCTTTTGATGTTATTGGAGTTGTCATAGAGTTGTCCTATAGCCATAGCGACAGTGTATTTGGAACAATTTAACATTCCTAAATTAAGGTGTAGAATCAATGTTTTGATAAGTACACACTAAACAAATCGATCTCAAGTTGCGTAAAAATATGAACTTTACATATTTTTGCTAATTACCCGTTTTGATGTTATTGGAGTTGTCATAGAGTTGTCGTATAGCCATAGCGACAGTGTCTTTGGAGCAATTTCACAATCTTAAGGTACGGTGTAGAATCGATGTTTTGATAAGTACACACTAAGCAATCGATATCAAGTTGCGTAAAAATATGAACTTTACATATTTTTGCTAATTACCCGTTTTGATGTTATTGGTGTTGTCATAGGGCTGTCCTATAGCAATAGCGACAGTGCATTTGTAACAATTTAATAATTCTAAATTAAGGTGTAGAATTGATTTTTTGGTACATACACATTATGCAATCGATATGGGGTTGCGTAAAAATATGAACTTTACATATTTATGCTATTTAGCCGTTTTGATGTTATTGGAGCTTTCATAGAGTTGTCGTATAGCCGTAGCGACAGTGTATTTGGATAAATTTCACAATCGTATATTAAAGTGTAGAACCGATTTTTTAGTACATACACATTAAGCAATCGATAACAAGTTGCGTAAAAATATGAGCTTTACATATTTATGCTAACTAGCCGTTTTGATGTTAATGGA
>NW_024395711.1:0-6124 GCF_016617805.1 Bactrocera tryoni | reverse complement strand
TGCCGTTATGGTCTCATGTCAACTTGAGTAAGATGAAGAAGGTTAATTAACTTTAATATGTTAAGCTAATGATTTGAGTTAACTTGATATGGATTTCTAAATGTGTACATGCAAGAAAGTCGGTTTTATAACTAAATGTAAAACTCTGGAATTTTCCAAATGCACAGCCGTACTAGCTTTATGCCAACTTCAGTAAGATGAAGAAGATTAATTAACTTTAATATGTGAATTTAATAATTTGAAGCAACTTGATATGGATTTCTAATTGTGTACATGCTAGAAAGCCGGTTTTATACCTAAATGTAAAATTGTGGAATTTTTTCCAAATGCACTGCCGTTATGGTCTCATGTCAACTTGAGTAAGATTGTGAGGGTTAATTAACTTTAATATGTGAATTTAATAATTTGAAGCAACTTGATATGGATTTCTAAATGTGTACATGCAAGAAAGTCGGTTTTATAACTAAATGTAAAATTGTGGACTTTTTTCCAAATGCACTGCGGTTATGGTCTTATGTCAACTTGAGTAAGAAGGTGTGGTTTAATTATTTTTAATATGTGAATTTAATAATTTGAAGCAACTTGATATGAATTTCTAATTGTGTACATGCTAGAAAGCCGGTTTTATACCTAAATGTAAATTTCTGGAATTTTTTCCAAATGCACTGCCGTTATGGTCCCATGTCAACTTGAGTAAGATGAAGAAGGTTAATTAACCTTAATAAGTGAATCTAATGAATTGAATTAACTTGATATGGATTTCTAAATGTGTACAGGCAAGAAAGTCGGTTTTATAACTAAATGTAAAATTGTGGAATTTTTTCCAAATGCACTGCCGTTATGGTCTCATGTCAACTTGAGTAAGATGGTGAGGTTTATTTATTTTTAATATGTGAGTTTAATAATTTGAAGCAACTTGATGTGGATTTCTAAATGTGTACATGCAAGAAAGTCGGTTTTATACCTAAATGTGATATTATGGAATTTTTTTCAAATGCACTGCCGTTATGGTCTTATGTCAACTTGAGTAAGATGGTGAGGGTTAATTAACTTTAATATGTGAATTTAATAATTTGAAGCAACTTGATATGGATTTCTAAATGTGTACATGCAAGAAAGCCGGTTTTATACCTAAATGTAAAATTCTGGAATTTTTAAATGCACTGCCGTCTTGGCTTTATGCCCACCTCAGTAAGATGAAGAAGATTAATTAATTTAAATATGTGAATTTATGAAATTGAAGCAACTTGATATGGATTTTTTAAATGTGTACATGCCAGAAAGTCGGTTTTATACCTAAACGTAAAATTACGGAATTTTTTCCAAATGCACTGCCGTTATGGTCTTATGTCAACTTGAGTAAGATGGTGAGGGTTAATTAACTTTAATATGTGAATTTAATATTTTGAAGCAGCTTGATATGGATTTCTAAATGTGTACATGCAAGAAAGTCGGTTTTATACCTAAATGTAAAATTATGGAATTTTTTCCAAATGCACTGCCATTATTGTCTTATGTAAACTTGAGTAAGATGGTTAGGGTTAATTAACTTTAATACGTGAATTTAATAACTTGAAGCAACTTGATATGGATTTCTAAATGTGTACATGCAAGAAAGTCGGTTTTATACCTAAATGTGGAATTATGGAATTTTTTTCAAATGCACTGCCGTTATGGTCTTATGTCAACTTGAGTAAGATGGTGAGGGTTAATTAACTTTAATATGTGAATTTAATAATTTGAAGCAACTTGATATGGATTTCTAAATATGAACATGCAAGAAAGTCGGTTTTATACCTAAATGTAAAATTGTGGATTTTTTTCCAAATGCACTGCCGTTATGGTCTCATGTCAACTTGAATAAGATGGTGAAGGTTAATTAACTTTAATATGTTAAGCTAATGATTTGAGTTAACTTAATATGGATTTCTAAATGTGTACATGCAAGAAAGTCGGTTTTATACCCAAATGTAAAATTCTGAAATTTTCCAAATGCACTGCCGTCTTGGCTTTATGCCAACTTCAGTAAGATGAAGAAGATTAATTAACTTTAATATGTGAATTTAATAATTTGAAGCAACTTGATATGGATTTCTAATTGTGTACATGCTAGAAAGCCGGTTTTATACCTAAATGTAAAATTGTGGACTTTTTTTCAAATGCACTGCCGTTATGGTCTCTTGTCAACTTAAGTAAGATGAAGAAGGTTAATTAACTTTAATAAGTGAATCTAATGAATTGAATTAACTTGATATGGATTTCTAAATGTGTACATGCAAGAAAGTCGGTTTTATAACTAAATGTAAAATTCCGAGATTTTCCAAATGCACAGCCGTCTTGGCTTTATGCCAACTTCAGTAGGATGAAGAAGATTAATTAACTTTAATATGTGAATTTAATAATTTGAAGCAACTTGATATGGATTTTTAATTGTGTACATGCTAGAAAGCCGGTTTTATACCTAAATGTAAAATTGTGGATTTTTACCAAATGCACTGCCGTTATGGTCTTATGTCAACTTGTATAAGATGGTGAGGGTTAATTATCTTGAATATTTGAAGCTAATGATTTGAGTAAACTTGATATGGATTTCTAAATGTGTACATGCAAAAAAGTCGGCTTTATACCTAAATGTAAAATTCTGCAATTTTCCACATGCACTGCCGTTTTGGCTTTATGCCAACTTGAGTAAAATGGTGAGGTTAATTAACTTGAATATGTGAAGTTAATGATTTGCATCAACTCGATATGGATTGTTAAGTGTTTAAATGCAGGAAAAGCAATTTTATACCTAAGTACAAAGTTGTGGAATTTTTCCAAATGCACTGCCGTTATGGCTTTATGCCAACTTTAGTAAGATGAAGAAGATTAATTAACTTCAATTTGCGAATTTAATAATTTGAAGCAACTTGGTATGGATTTCTAAATGTGTACATGCAAGAAAATCGGTTTTATACCTAAAAGTAAATTAATAGAGTTTTTGCCAAATGCACTGTATTTATGGTCCTATGTCAACTTGAGTAAGATGGTGAGGGTTAATTAACTTTATTATGTGAATTTAATAATTTGAAGCAACTTGATATGGATTTCTAAATGTGTACATGCAAGAAAGTCGGTTTTATACCTAAATGTCAAATTATGGAATTTTTTTCACATGCACTGCCGTTATGGTCTTATGTCAACTTGAGTAAGATGGTGAGGGTTAATTAACTGTAATATGTGAATTTAATAATTTGAAGCAACTTGATGTGGATTTCTAAATGTGTAAATGCAAGAAAGTCGGTTTTATACCTAAATGTAAAATTGTGGATTTTTTTTCCAAATGCACTGCCGTTATGGTCTCATGTCAACTTGAATAAGATGGTGAGGGTTTATTAACTTTAATATGTTAAGCTAATGATTTGAGTTAACTTGATATGGACTTCTAAATGTGTACATGCAAGAAAGTCGGTTTTATACCTAAATGTAAAATTCTGGAATTTTCCAAATGCACTGCCGTGTTGGCTTTATGCCAACTTCAGTAAGATGAAAAAAGTTAATTCACTTTAATATGTGAATTTAATAATTTGAAGCAACTTGATATGGATTTCTAAATGTGTGCATGCAAGAAAGTCGGTTTTATACCTAAATGTAAAATTATTGAATTTTTTCCAAATGCACTGCGGTTATGGTCTTATGTCAACTTGAGTAAGATGGTGAGGTTTAATTACTTTTAATATGTGAATTTAATAATTTGAAGCAACTTGATATGGATTTCTAAATGTGTACATGCAAGAACGTCGGTTTTATACCTAAATGTAAAATTATGGAATTTTTTCCAAATGCTCTGCGGTTATGGTCTTATGTCAAATTGAGTAAGATGGTGAGGTTTAATTATTTTTAATATGTGAGTTTAATAATTTGAAACAACTTGATATGGATTTCTAAATGTGTACATGCAAGAAAGTCGGTTTTATACCTAAATGTGAAATTATGGAATTTTTTTCAAATGCACCGCCGTTATGGTCTTATGTCAACTTGAGTAAGATGGTGAGGGTTAATTAACTTTAATATGTGAATTTAATAATTTGAAGCAATTTGATATGGATTTCTAAATGTGTACATGCAAGAAAGTCGGTTTTATATCTAAGTGTAAAATTATGGAATTTTTTCCAAATGCACTGCCGTTATAGCTTTATGTCAACTTGAGTAAGATGAAGAAGGTTAACTAACTTTAGTATGTGAAGGTAATGAATTTAAGCAACTTGATATGGATTTCAAAATTTGTACATGCAATAAAGCCGGTTTTATACCTTAATGTAAAATTGTGGATTTTTACCAAATGCACTGCCGTTATGGTCTTATGTCAACTTGTATAAGATGGTGAATGTTAATTAACTTGAATATTTGAAGCTAATGATTTGAGTTAACTTGATATGGATTTCTAAATGTGTACATGCAAAAAAGTCGGCTTTATACCTAAATGTAAAATTCTGGAATTTTCCAAATCCACTGCCGTTTTGGCTTTATGCCAACTTGAGTAAGATGGTGAGGGTTAATTAACTTGAATATGTGAAGTTAATGATTTGCATCAACTCGATATGGATGTTAAGTGTTTAAATGCAGGAAAATCGTTTTTATACCTAAATGCAAAGTTGTGGAATTTTTCCAAATGCACTGCCGTTATGGCTTTATGCCAACTTGAGTAAGATGAAGAAAGTTAATTAACTTTAATTTGCGAATTTAATAATTTGAAGCAACTTGATATGGATTTCTAATTGTGTACATGCTAGAAAGCCGGTTTTATACCTAAATGTTAAATTGTGGATTTTTTTCCAAATGCACTGCCGTTATGGTCTCATGTCAACTTGAGTAAGATGAAGAAGGTTAATTAACTTTAATAAGTGAATCTAATAATTTGAAGCAACTTGATATGGATTTCTAAATGTGTACATGCAAGAAAGTCGGTTTTATACCTAAATGTAAAATTCTGGAATTTTCCAAATGCACTGCCGTGTTGGCTTTATGCCAACTTCAGTAAGATGAAAAAAATTAATTCACTTTAATATGTGAATTTAATAATTTGAAGCAACTTGATATGAATTTCTAAATGTGTGCATGCAAGAAAGTCGGTTTTATACCTAAATGTAAAATTATTGAATTTTTTCCAAATGCACTGCGGTTATGGTCTTATGTCAACTTGAGTAAGATGGTGAGGTTTAATTACTTTTAATATGTGAATTTAATAATTTGAAGCAACTTGATATGGATTTCTAAATGTGTACATGCTAGAAAGCCGGTTTTATACCTAAATGTGAAATTATGGAAGTTTTTCCAAATGCACTGCGGTTAAGGTCTTATGTCAACTTGAGTAAGATGGTGAAGTTTAATTATTTTTAATATGTGAGTTTAATAATTTGAAGCAACTTGATATGGATTTCTAAATGTGTACATGCAAGAAAGTCGGTTTTTTACCTAAATGTAAAATTACGGAAGTTTTTCCAAATGCACTGCGGTTATGGTCTTATGTCAACTTGAGTCAGATGGTGAGGGTTAATTAACTTTAATATGTGAATTTAATAATTTGAAGCAACTTGATATGGATTTCTAAATGTGTACATGCAAGAAAGTCGGTTTTATACCGAAATGTAAAATTGCGGAATTTTTCCAAATGCACTGCGGTTATGGTCTTATGTCAACTTGAGTGAGATGGTGAGGGTTAATTAACTTTAATATGTGAATTTAATAATTTGAAGCAACTTGATATGGATTTCTAAATGTGTACATGCAAGAAAATCGGTTTTATACCTAAAAGTAAATTAATAGAGTTTTTGCCAAATGCACTGCATTTATGGTCTTATGTCAACTTGAGTAAGATGGTGAGGGTTAATTAACTTTAATATGTGAATTTAATATTTTGAAGCAGCTTGATATGGATTTCTAAATGTGTACATGCAAGAAAGTCGGTTTTATACCTAAATGTAAAATTATGGAATTTTTTCCAAATGCACTGCTGATATGGTCTTATGTCAACTTGAGTAAGACGGTGAGGGTTAATTAACTTTAATATGTGAATTTAATAATTTGAAGCAACTTGCTATGGATTTCTAAATGTGTACATGCAAGAAAGTCGGTTTTATACCTA
>NW_024395710.1:0-36817 GCF_016617805.1 Bactrocera tryoni | reverse complement strand
AAACATTTAGGTATCAAACTGAATTTCTTGCATATACACATTTAGAATACCACATCAAGTTGCTTCAAATTATTAAATTCACATATTAAATTTAATAAACTTTCTTCATCTTTCTAAAGTGACATAAAGCCATAACAGCAATGCATTTGGGAAAAATTTAATAATTTTAGATTTTGGTATAAAACCGATTTTCTTGCATATACACATCTGGAAATCCACAACGAATTGCCTCAAATCATTAAATTCCCATATTAAAGTTTATTAACTCTCTTCATCTTACTCAAGTTGACTTAATGCCACAACGGCAGTGCATTTGGAAAAAAAAATCCTAAGTTCACATTTAGCTATAAAATCGATTTTCTTGGATGTACACATTTAGAAATCCACAACGAATTGCTTTAAATCTTTGACTTCACATATTAGAGTTAATTAAACAACATCATCTTACTCAAGTTGAAATAAAGCCATAACAGCAATGCATTTGGGAAAAATTTCATAATTTTACATTTAGGTATAAAACCGCTTTTCTTGCATATACACATCTGGAAATCCATAACGAGTTGCTTCAAATCATGAGCTTCACATATTAAAGTTTATTAAACCTCATCCTCTTACTCAAGTTGACATAAAGATATAACGGCAATGCATTTGTGAAAAATTTCATAATTTAACATTTAGGTATAAAACTGACTTTCTTGCATATACACATTTAGAATTCCATATCAAGTTGATTCAAATTATTAAATTCACATATTAAAGTTTATTAACTTTCTTCATCTTTCTAAAGGTGGCATAAAGCCATAACGGCAGTGCATTTGGAAAAAATACATAATTTTACATTGAGGTATAAAGCCGACTTTTTTGCATATACACATTTACAAATGCACAACGAATTGCTGCGAATAATTAGCCAAAAATATTTAAGTTAATTAACCCTCATCATCTTACTCAAGTTGACATAAAGCCATAATGGCAATATATTTGGGAAAAGTTTCATAATTTTACATTTATATATAAAACCGACTTTCTTGCATATACATATTTAGAATTCCATATAAAGTTGCTTCAAATTATTAAATTCACATATTAAAATTAATAAGCCTTCTTCATCTTACTGAATTTGGCTTAAAGCCAAAACGGTAGTGCATTTGGTAAAAAAACCATAATTTTACATTTAGGTATAAAACTGATTTTCTTGAATATACACATTAAGAAATCCATATCAAGTTGATTCAAATTATTAAATTCACTTATTAAAATTAATTAACTTTCTTCATCTTTCTAAAGTTGGCATAATGCCATAACGACAATGCATTTGGAAAACATTCCATAATTTTACATTTAGGTATAAAACCGATTTTCTTGAATGTACACATTTAGAAATCCATATCAAGTTGCTTCAAATTATTAAATTCACTTATTAAAATTAATTAACTTTCTTCATTTTTCTAAAGTTGGCATAATGCCATAACGACAATGCATTTGGAAAACATTCTATAATTTTACATTTAGGTATAAAACCGATTTTCTTGAATGTACACATTTAGAAATCCATATCAAGTTGCTTCAAATTATTAAATTCACATATTAAAGTAAATTAACTTTCTTCATCTTTCTAAAGTTGGCATAAAGCCATAACGGCAGTTCATTTGGAAAAAAATACGTAGTTTTACATTTAGATATAAAAGTGATTTTTGTGAATATACACATTTAGAAATCCATATCAAGTTGCTTCAAATCAATAAATTCACATATTAAAGTTATTCACTTTCTTCATCTTTCTAAAGTTGGCATAAAGCCAAGACGGCAGTGCATTTGGAAATAAATACATAATTTTACATTTAGGTATAAAACAGATTTACATTTATGATGACATAAAGCCATGACCGCAGTGCATTTGAAAAAAGTTCACAATTTTTAATTTAGGTATAAAACCGATTTTCTTGCATACACACTTTTAGAAATCCACAACGGATTGATTCAAATCATTAGCTTCGCATATCTCACTAACTTACTCAAGTTGACATAAAGCCATAACGGCAGTGCATTTGGAAAAATTCCATAATTTTACATTTAGCTGTAAAACCGCTGTTCTTGCATATACACATCTGGAATTTCAGAACGAATTGCTTCAAATCATGAGCTTAACATATCAAAGTTTATTAACCCTCATCATCTTACTCAAGTTGACATAAAGATATAACAGCAATGCATTTGGGAAAAATTTCATAATTTTAGATTTAGGTATAAAACCGATTTTCCTGCATATACACATCTGAAAATCGACAACGAATTGCTTCAAATCATTAGCTTCACATATCACAGTTTATTAACCCTCTTCATCTTACTCAAGTTGACATAAAGCCATAACGGCAATGCATTTGTAAAAATTTCATAATTTAATATTTAGGCATAAAACTGACTTTCTTGCATATACACATTTAGAATACCACATCAAGTTGCTTCAAATTATTAAATTCACATATTAAATTTAATAAACTTTCTTCATCTTTCTAAAGTGACATAAAGCCATAACAGCAATGCATTTGGGAAAAATTTAATAATTTTAGATTTTGGTATAAAACCGATTTTCTTGCATATACACATCTGGAAATCCACAACGAGTTGCTTCAAATCATGAGCTTCACATATTAAAGTTTATTAAACCTCATCATCTTACGCAAGTTGACATAAAGCCATAACGGCGATATATTTGGGAAAAATTTTATAATTTTACATTTAGGTATAAAACCGACTTTCTTGCATGTACACATTTAGAAATCCATATCAAGTTTCTTCAAATCATTAGCTTTACCTAATAAAGTTAATGAACCCTCATCATCTTACTCAAGTTGACATAAAGCCATAACAGCAGTGCATTTGGAAAAAATTCCATAATTTTACATTTAGGTATAAAACCGACTTTGTTGCATATACATATTTAGAAATCCATATCAAGTTTCTTCAAATCATTAGCTTTAACTAATAAAGTTAATTAACTATCACCATCTTACTCAAGTTGACATAAACGGAACAGCATTTGGAATTATTCCACAATTTTACATTTAGGTATAAAACTAATTTTTTTGCATATACACTTTTAGAAATCCACAACGAATTGACCTTAATCATCAGCTTCACATATTAAAGTTAATTAACCCTTATTATCTTATTCAAGATGACATAAAGCCATGACGGCAGTGCATTTGGAAAAACTCCACAAGTTAACATTTAGGTATAGAACCGTATTTCTTGCATTTACACATTTACAAATGCACAACGAATTGCTGCGAATAATAAGCCTTAAATATTTAAGTTGATTAACGCTCATCATCTTACTCAAGTTGACATAAAGCCATAACGGCAGTGCATTTGGAAAAACTTCCATAATTTTACATTTAGATATAAAACCGACTTTCTTGCATATACACATTTAGAATTCCATATCAAGTTACTTCAAATTAATAAATTCACATACTAAAGTTAATTTACTTTCTCCATCTTTCTAAAGTTGACATAAAGCCATAACAGCAATGCATTTGGGAAAAATTTCATAATTTTAGATTTAGGTATAAAACCGATTTTCCTGCATATACACATCTGAAAATCCACAACGAATTGCTTCAAATCATTAGCTTCACATATCACAGTTTATTAACCCTCATCATCTTACTCAAGTTGACATAAAGCCATAACGGCAATGCATTTGTAAAAATTTCATAATTTAATATTAAGGCATAAAACTGAATTTCTTGCATATACACATTTAGAATACCACATCAAGTTGCTTCAAATTATTAAATTCACATATTAAATTTAATAAACTTTCTTCATCTTTCTAAAGTGACATAAAGCCATAACAGCAATGCAATTAGGAAAAATTTAATAATTTTAGATTTTGGTATAAAACCGATTTTCTTGCATATACACATCTGGAAATCTACAAAGATTTGCTTCAAATCATGAGCTTAGCATGCTAAAGTTAATTAGCCTTCATCATCTTACACAAGATGACATAAAGAAATGACCGCAGTGCATTTGGAAAAAAATACGTAGTTTTACATTTAGATATAAAACTGATTTTTTTGAATATACGCATTTAGAAATCCATATCAAGTTGCTTCAAATCATTAAATTCACATATTAAAGTTAAGAAACTTTCTTCATCTTTCTAAAGTTGGCATAAAGCCATAACGGCAGAGCATGTGGAAATATTCCATAATTTTACATTTAGGTATAAAACCGATTTTCTTGCATGTACACATTTAGAAATCCATATCAAGTTGCTTCAAATCATTAAATTCTCATATTAAAATTAATTAACTTTCTTCATCTTTCTAAAGTTGGCATAAAGCCATAACGGCAGTGCATTTGGAAAAATTCCATAATTTTACATTTAGGTATAAAACCGATTTTCTTGCATGTACACATTTAGAAATCCATATCAAGTTGATTCAAATTATCAAATTCACATATTAAAGTTAATTAACTTTCTTCATCTTTCTAAAGTTGGCATAAAGCCATAACGGCAGTGCATTTGGAAAAAATACATAATTTTACTTTTAGGTATAAAGCCGACTTTTTTGCATATACACATTTACAAATGCACAACGAATTGCTGCGAATAATTAGCCCAAAATATTTAAGTTAATTAACCCTCATCATCTTACTCAAGTTGACATAAAGCCATAATGGCAATATATTTGGGAAAAGTTTCATAATTTTACATTTATATATAAAACCGACTTTCTTGCATATACATATTTAGAATTCCATATAAAGTTGCTTCAAATTATTAAATTCACATATTAAAATTAATAAGCCTTCTTCATCTTACTCAAGTTGACTTAATGCCACATCGGCAGTGCATTTGGAAAAAAAAATCCACAATTTCACATTTAGCTATAAAATCGATTTTCTTGGATGTACACATTTAGAAATCCACAACGACTTGCTTTAAATCATGAGCTTAGCATGCTAAAGTAAATTAACCTTCATCATCTTACTCAAGATAATTAACCCTCATCATCTTACTCAAGTTGACATAAAGCCATAACAGCAGTGCATTTGGAAAAAATTCCATAATTTTACATTTAGGTATAAAACCGACTTTGTTGCATATACACATTTAGAAATCCATATCAAGTTTCTTCAAATCATTAGCTTTAACTAATAAAGTTAATTAACTATCACCATCTTACTCAAGTTGACATAAACGGAAGAGCATTTGGAATTATTCCACAATTTTACATTTAGGTATAAAACTAATTTTTTTGCATATACACTTTTAGAAATCCACAACGAATTGACCTTAATCATCAGCTTCACATATTAAAGTTAATTAACCCTTATTATCTTATTCAAGATGACATAAAGCCATGACGGCAGTGCATTTGGAAAAACTCCACAAGTTAACATTTAGGTATAGAACCGTATTTCTTGCATTTACACATTTACAAATGCACAACGAATTGCTGCGAATAATAAGCCTAAAATATTTAAGTTGATTAACGCTCATCATCTTACTCAAGTTGACATAAAGCCATAACGGCAGTGCATTTGGAAAAATTTCCATAATTTTACATTTAGATATAAAACCGACTTTCTTGCATATACACATTTAGAATTCCATATCAAGTTGCTTCAAATTATTAAATTCACATATTAAATTTAATAAACTTTCTTCATCTTTCTAAAGTGACATAAAGCCATAACAGCAATGCATTTGGGAAAAATTTAATAATTTTAGATTTTGGTATAAAACCGATTTTCTTGCATATACACATCTGGAAATCCACAACGAATTGCCTCAAATCATAAAATTCCCATATTAAAGTTTATTAACTCTCTTCATCTTACTCAAGTTGACTTAATGCCACAACGGCAGTGCATTTGGAAAAAAATCCCTAAGTTCACATTTAGCTATAAAATCGATTTTCTTGGATGTACACATTTAGAAATCCACAACGAATTGCTTTAAATCTTTGACTTCACATATTAGAGTTAATTAAACAACATCATCTTACTCAAGTTGAAATAAAGCTATTACGGCAATGCATTTGGGAAAAATTTCATAATTTTACTTTTAGGTATAAAACCGCTTTTCTTGCATATACACATCTGGAAATCTACAACTATTTGCTTCAAATCATGAGCTTAGCATGCTAAAGTTAATTAACCTTCATCATCTTACACAAGATGACATAAAGAAATGACCGCAGTGCATTTGGAAAAAAATACGTAGTTTTACATTTAGATATAAAAGTGATTTTTTTGAATATACTTATTTAGAAATCCATATCAAGTTGCTTCAAATCATTAAATTCACATATTAAAGTTAAGAAAATTTCTTCATCTTTCTAAAGTTGGCATAAAGCCAAACCGGCAGAGCATGTGGAAATATTCCATAATTTTACATTTAGGTATAAAACGATTTTCTTGCATGTACACATTTAGAAATCCATATCAAGTTGCTTCAAATCATTAAATTTACATATTAAAATTAATTAACTTTCTTCATATTTCTAAAGTTGGCATAAAGCCATAACGGCAGTGCATTTGGAAAAATTCCATAATTTTACATTTAGATATAAAACCGATTTTCTTGCATGTACACATTTAGAAATCCATATCAAGTTGCTTCAAATCATTAAATTCACATATAAAATTATTTAACTTTCTTCATCTTTCTAAAGTTGGCATAAACCAAGACGGCAGTGCATTTGGAAAAAAATACATAATTTTACATTTAGGTATAAAACTGATTTTCTTGAATATACACATTTAGAAATACCTAACAAGTTGCTTCAGATTATTAAATTCACATATTAAAGTTAATTAACTTTCTTCATCTTCCTAAAGTTGGCATAAAGCCATGACGGCAGTGCATTTGGAAAACAATACATAATTTTACATTTAGGTATAAAACTGATTTTCTTGAATATACACATTTGGAAATCCGTATCAAGTTGCTTCAAATTATTAAATTCACATATTAAAGTTAATTAACTTTCTTCATCTTTCTAAAGCTGGCACAAAGCCAACCCGGAAGAGCATTTGAAAAAATTCCATAATTTTACATTTAGGTGTAAAACCGACTTTCTTGCATGTACATATTTAGAAATCCATATCAAGATTCTTCAAATCATTATCTTCACATATTAAAGTTAATTAACCCTCATCATCTTACTCAAGTTGACATAAAGCCATAACGGCAATATATTTGGGAAAAGTTTCATAATTTTACATTTATGATGACATAAAGCCATGACCGCAGTGCATTTGGAAAAATTTCACAATTTTTAATTTAGGTATAAAATTGATTTTCTTGCATATACACATTTACATATCCATATCAAGTTGCTTCAATTTATTAAATTCACATATTAAAGTTAATTAACTTTCTTCATCTTTCTAAAGTTGGCATAAAGCCATAACGGCAGTGCATTTGGAAAAAAATCCATACTTTCACATTTAGGTATAAAACCGATTTTCTTGCATGTACGCATTTAGAAATCCATATCAAGTTGATTCAAATTATTAAATTCACATATTAAAGTTTATTAACTTTCTTCATCTTTATAAAGTTGACATAAAGCCATAAAAGCAATGCATTTGGGAAAAATTTCATAATTTTACATGTAGGTATAAAACCGCTTTTCTTGCATATACACATCTGGAAATCTACAACGATTTGCTTCAAATCATGAGCTTAGCATGCTAAAGTTAATTAACCTTCATCATCTTACACAAGATGACATAACGAAATGACCGCAGTGCATTTGGAAAAAAATACGTAGTTTTACATTTAGATATAAAAGTGGTTTTTTTGAATATACACATTTAGAAATCCATATCAAGTTGCTTCAAATCATTAAATTCACATATTAAAGTTAAGAAACTTTCTTCATCTTTCTAAAGTTGGCATAAAGCCAAACCGGCAGAGCATGTGGAAATATTCCATAATTTTACATCTAGGTATAAAACCGATTTTCTTGCATGTACACATTTAGAAATCCATATCAAGTTGCTTCAAATCATTAAATTCACATATTAAAATTAATTAACTTTCTTCATATTTCTAATGTTGGCATAAAGCCATAACGGCAGTGCATTTGGAAAAAATTCCATAATTTTACATTTAATAATTTCATAATCTTAGATTTAGGTATAAAACCGAATTTCCTGCATATACACATCTGCAAATCCACAACGAATTGCTTCAAATCATTAGCTTCACATATCAAAGTTTATTAAACCTCATCATCTTACTCAAGTTGACATAAAGCCAAAACGGCAATGTATTTGTAAAAATTTCGTAATTTAATATTTAGGCATAAAACTGACTTTCTTGCATATACACATTTAGAATTCCATATCAAGTTGCTTCAAATTATTAAATTCACATATTAAATTTAATAAACTTTCTTCATCTTTCTAAAGTGACATATAGCCATAACAGCAATGCATTTGGGAAAAATTTAATAATTTTAGATTTTGGTATAAAACCGATTTTCTTGCATATACACATCTGGAAATCCACAACGAATTGCCTCAAATCATTAAATTCCCATATTAAAGTTTATTAACTCTCTTCATCTTACTCAAGTTGACTTAATGCCACAACGGCAGTGCATTTGGAAAAAAAATCCCTAAGTTCACATTTAGCTATAAAATCGATTTTCTTGAATGTACACATTTAGAAATCGACAACGAATTGCTTTAAATCTTTGACTTCACATATTAGAGTTAATTAAACAACATCATCTTACTCAAGTTGAAATAAAGCCATTACGGCAATGCATTTGGGAAAAATTTCATAATTTTACTTTTAGGTATAAAACCGCTTTTCTTGCATATACACATCTGGAAATCTACAACTATTTGCTTCAAATCATGAGCTTAGCATGCTAAAGTTAATTAACCTTCATCATCTTGCACAAGATGACATAAAGAAATGACCGCAGTGCATTTGGAAAAAAATACGTAGTTTTACATTTAGATATAAAAGTGATTTTTTT
The DNA here is from genome assembly GCF_016617805.1 of Bactrocera tryoni. NCBI lineage: Eukaryota > Metazoa > Arthropoda > Insecta > Diptera > Tephritidae > Bactrocera > Bactrocera tryoni. Next base: position 27,797 of record NW_024395710.1, on the reverse strand, counting down.
GAATATACTTATTTAGAAATCCATATCAAGTTGCTTCAAATCATTAAATTCACATATTAAAGTTAAGAAAATTTCTTCATCTTTCTAAAGTTGGCATAAAGCCAAACCGGCAGAGCATGTGGAAATATTCCATAATTTTACATTTAGGTATAAAACGATTTTCTTGCATGTACACATTTAGAAATCCATATCAAGTTGCTTCAAATCATTAAATTTACATATTAAAATTAATTAACTTTCTTCATATTTCTAAAGTTGGCATAAAGCCATAACGGCAGTGCATTTGGAAAAATTCCATAATTTTACATTTAGATATAAAACCGATTTTCTTGCATGTACACATTTAGAAATCCATATCAAGTTGCTTCAAATCATTAAATTCACATATAAAATTAATTAACTTTCTTCATCTTTCTAAAGTTGGCATAAACCAAGACGGCAGTGCATTTGGAAAAAAATACATAATTTTACATTTAGGTATAAAACTTATTTTCTTGAATATACACATTTAGAAATACCTATCAAGTTGCTTCAGATTATTAAATTCACATATTAAAGTTAATTAACTTTCTTCCTCTTTCTAAAGTTGGCATAAAGCCATGACGGCAGTGCATTTGGAAAACAATACATAATTTTACATTTAGGTATAAAACTGATTTTCTTGAATATACACATTTGGAAATCCGTATCAAGTTGCTTCAAATTATTAAATTCACATATTAAAGTTACTTAACTTTCTTCAACTTTCTAAAGCTGGCATAAAGCCAACCCGGCAGAGCATTTGAAAAAATTCCATAATTTTACATTTAGGTGTAAAACCGACTTTCTTGCATATACATATTTAGAAATCCATATCAAGTTTCTTCAAATCATTATCTTCACATATTAAAGTTAATTAACCCTCATCATCTTACTCAAGTTGACATAAAGCCATAACGGCAATATATTTGGGAAAAGTTTCATAATTTTACATTTATGATGACATAAAGCCATGACCGCAGTGCATTTGAAAAAAGTTCACAATTTTTAATTTAGGTATAAAACTGACTTTCTTGCATATACACATTTACATATCCATATCAAGTTGCTTCAATTTATTAAATTCACATATCTCACTATCTTACTCAAGTTGACATAGAGCCATAACGACAGAGCATTTGGAAAGATTCCATAATTTTACATTTAGCTGTAAAACCGCTTTTCTTGCATATACACATCTGGAAATTCAGAACGAATTGCTTCAAATCATGAGCTTAACATATCAAAGTTTATTAACCCTCATCATCTTACTCAAATTGACATAAAGATATAACAGCAATGCATTTGGGAAAATTTTCATAATTTTAGATTTAGGTACAAAACAGATTTTCCTGCATATACACATCTGAAAATCCACAACGAATTGCTTCAAATCATTAGCTTCACATATCACAGTTTATTAACCCTCATCATCTTACTCAAGTTGACATAAAGCCATAACGGCAATGCGTTTGTTAAAATTTCATAATTTAATATTTAGGCATAAAACTGACTTTCTTGCATATACACATTTAGAATTCCATATAAAGTTGCTTCAAATTATTAAATTCACATATTAAATTTAATATACTTTCTTCATGTTTCTAAAGTGACATAAAGCCATAACAGCAATGCATTTGGGAAAAATTTAATAATTTTAGATTTTGGTATAAAACCGATTTTCTTGCATATACACATCTGGAAATCCACAACGAGTTGCTTCAAATCATGAGCTTCACATATTAAAGTTTATTAAGCCTCATCATCTTACTCAAGTTGACATAAAGCCATAACGGCAATATATTTGGGGAAAATTTCATAATTTTACATTTAGGTATAAGCCCGCTTTTCTTGCATATACACATCTGGAAATCCACAACGAGTTGCTTCAAATCATTAAATTCACATATTAAAGTTAAGAAACTTTCTTCATCTTTCTAAAGTTGGCATAAAGCCAAACCGGCAGAGCATGTGGAAATATTCCATAATTTTACATTTAGGTATAAAACCGATTTTCTTGCATGTACACATTTAGAAATCCATATCAAGTTGCTTCAAATCATTAAATTCTCATATTAAAATTAATTAACTTTCTTCATATTTCTAAAGTTGGCATAAAGACATAACGGCAGTGTATTTGGAAAAAATTCCATAATTTTACATTTAGATATAAAACCGATTTTCTTGCATGTACACATTTAGAAATCCATATCAAGTTGCTTCAAATCATTAAATTCACATATTAAAATTAATTCACTTTCTTCATCTTTCTAAAGTTGACATAAAGCCAAAACAGCAATGCATTTGGGAAAAATTTCATACTTTTACATTTAGGTATAAAACCGCTTTTCTTGCATATACACATCTGGAAATCCACAACCAATTGCTACAAATCGTGAGCTTCACATATCAAAGTTTATTAACCCTCATCATCTTACTCAAGTTGTCATAAAGATATAACGGCATTGCATTTGTGAAAAATTTCATAATTTAACATTTAGATTTAAACTGACTTTCTTGCATATACACATTTAGAATTCCATATCAAGTTGATTCAATTATTAAATTCACATATTAAAGTTAATTAACTTTCTTCATCTTTCTAAAGTTGACATAAAGCCATAACGGCAATGCATTTGGAAAAAATTTCATAATTTTAGATTTAGGTATAAAACCGATTTTCTTGCTTATACACATCTGGAAACCCACAACGAATTGCCTCAAATCATTAAATTCCCATATTAAAATTAATTAACTTTCTTCATCTTTCTAAAGTTGGCATAAAGCCATAACAGCAATGCATTTGGGAAAAATTTAATAATTTTAGATTTTGGTATAAAACCGATTTTCCTGCATATACACATCTGAAAATCCACAACGAATTGCTTCAAATCATTAGCTTCACATATCACAATTTATTAACCCTCATTATCTTACTCAAGTTGACATAAAGCCATAACGGCAATATATTTGGGAAAAATTTCATAATTTTACATTTAGGTATAAAACCGCTTTTCTTGCATATACACATCTGGAAATCCACAACGAATTGCTACAAATCGTGAGCTTCACATATCAAAGTTTATTAACCCTCATCATCTTACTCAAGTTGTCATAAAGATATAACGGCATTGCATTTGTGAAAAATTTCATAATTTAACATTTAGGTTTAAACTGACTTTCTTGCATATACACATTTAGAATTCCATATCAAGTTGATTCAAATCATTAAATTCACATATTAAAGTTAATTAACTTTCTTCATCTTTCTAAAGTTGACATAAAGCCATGACGGCAGTGCATTTGGAAAAAATTTCATAATTTTAGATTTAGGTATAAAACCGATTTTCTTGCTTATACACATCTGGAAACCCACAACGAATTACTTCAAATCATTAAATTCCCATATTAAAAAGCCATAACAGCAATGCATTTGGGAAAAATTTCATAATTTTAGATTTAGTTATAAAACCGATTTTCCTGCATATACACATCTGAAAATCCACAACGAATTGCTTCAAATCATTAGCTTCACATATCACAATTTATTAACAATCATTATCTTACTCAAGTTGACATAAAGCCATAACGGCAATGCATTTGTAAAAATTTCATAATTTAATATTTAGGCATAAAACTGACTTTCTTGCATATACACATTTAGAATTCCATATCAAGTTGCTTCAAATAATTAAATTCACATATTAAATTTAATAAACTTTCTTCATCTTTCTAAAGTGACAAAAAGCCATAACAGCAATGCATTTGGGAAAAATTTAATAATTTTAGATTTTGGTATAAAACCGATTTTCTTGCATATACACATCTGGAAATCCACAACGAGTTGCTTCAAATCATGAGCTTCACTTATTAAAGTTTTTTAAATCTCATCATCTTACTCAAGTTGACATAAAGCTATAACGGCAATATATTTGGGAAAAATTTCATAATTTTACATTTAGGTATAAAACCGCTTTTCTTGCATATACACATCTGGAAATCCACAACGAATTGCTACAAATCGTGAGCTTCACATATCAAAGTTTATTAACCCTCATCATCTTACTCAAGTTGACATAAAGATATAACGGCATTGCATTTGTGAAAAATTTCGTAATTTAAAATTTAGGTATAAAACTGACTTTCTTGCATATACACATTTAGAATTCCATATCAAGTTGATTCAAATTATTAGCTTCACATATCAAAGTTTATTAAACCTCATCATCTTACTCAAGTTGACATAAAGCCATAACGGCAATGCATTTGTAAAAATTTCATAATTTAATATTTAGGCATAAAACTGACTTTCTTGCATATACACATTTAGAATTCCATATCAAGTTGCTTCAAATTATTAAAATCACATATTAAAGTTAATTAACTTTCTTCATCTTTCTAAAGTTGACATAAAGCCATAACGGCAATGCATTTGGAAAAAATTTAATAATTTTAGATTTAGGTATAAAACCGATTTTCTTGCTTATACACATCTGGAAACCCACAACGAATTGCCTCAAATCATTAAATTCCCATATTAAAATTAATTAACTTTCTTCATCTTTCTAAGGTTGGCATAAAGCCATAACAGCAATGCATTTGGGAAAAATTTCATAATCTTAGATTTAGGTATAAAACCGATTTTCCTGCATATACACATCTGCAAATCCACAACGAATTGCTTCAAATCATTAGCTCCACATATCACAGTTTATTAACCCTCATCATCTTACTCAAGTTGACATGAAGCCAAAACGGCAATGCATTTGTAAAAATTTCATAATTTAATATTTAGGCATAAAACTGACTTTCTTGCATATACACATTTAGAATTCCATATCAAGTTGCTTCAAATTATTAAATTCACATATTAAATGTAATAAACTTTCTTCATCTTTCTAAAGTGACATATAGCCATAACAGCAATGCATTTGGGAAAAATTTAATAATTTTAGATTTTGGTATAAAACCGATTTTCTTGCATATACACATCTGGAAATCCACAACGAATTGCCTCAAATCATTAAATTCCCATATTAAAGTTTATTAACTCTCTTCATCTTACTCAAGTTGACTTAATGCCACAACGGCAGTGCATTTGGAAAAAAAAATCCTAAGTTCACATTTAGCTATAAAATCGATTTTCTTGGATGTACACATTTAGAAATCCACAACGAATTGCTTTAAATCTTTGACTTCACATATTAGAGTTAATTAAACAACATCATCTTACTCAAGTTGAAATAAAGCCATTACGGCAATGCATTTGGGAAAAATTTCATAATTTTACTTTCACATCTGGAAATCTACAACGATTTGCTTCAAATCATGAGCTTAGCATGCTAAAGTTAATTAACCTTCATCATCTTACACAAGATGACATAAAGAAATGACCGCAGTGCATTTGAAAAAAAATACGTAGTTTTACATTTAGATATAGAAGTGATTTTTTTGAATATACACATTTAGAAATCCATATCAAGTTGCTTCAAATCATTAAATTCACATATTAAAGTTAAGAAACTTTCTTCATCTTTCTAAAGTTGGCATAAAGCCATAACGGCAGAGCATGTGGAAATATTCCATAATTTTACATTTAGGTATAAAACGATTTTCTTGCATGTACACATTTAGAAATCCATATCAAGTTGCTTCAAATCATTAAATTTACATATTAAAATTAATTAACTTTCTTCATATTTCTAAAGTTGGCATAAAGCCATAACGGCAGTGCATTTGGAAAAATTCCATAATTTTACATTTAGATATAAAACCGATTTTCTTGCATGTACACATTTAGAAATCCATATCAAGTTGCTTCAAATCATTAAATTCACATATAAAATTAATTAACTTTCTTCATCTTTCTAAAGTTGGCATAAACCAAGACGGCAGTGCATTTGGAAAAAAATACATAATTTTACATTTAGGTATAAAACTTATTTTCTTGAATATACACATTTAGAAATACCTATCAAGTTGCTTCAGATTATTAAATTCACATATTAAAGTTAATTAACTTTCTTCCTCTTTCTAAAGTTGGCATAAAGCCATGACGGCAGTGCATTTGGAAAACAATACATAATTTTACATTTAGGTATAAAACTGATTTTCTTGAATATACACATTTGGAAATCCGTATCAAGTTGCTTCAAATTATTAAATTCACATATTAAAGTTACTTAACTTTCTTCAACTTTCTAAAGCTGGCATAAAGCCAACCCGGCAGAGCATTTGAAAAAATTCCATAATTTTACATTTAGGTGTAAAACCGACTTTCTTGCATATACATATTTAGAAATCCATATCAAGTTTCTTCAAATCATTATCTTCACATATTAAAGTTAATTAACCCTCATCATCTTACTCAAGTTGACATAAAGCCATAACGGCAATATATTTGGGAAAAGTTTCATAATTTTACATTTATGATGACATAAAGCCATGACCGCAGTGCATTTGGAAAAATTTCACAATTTTTAATTTAGGTATAAAACTGATTTTCTTGCATACACACTTTTAGAAATCCACAACGGATTGATTCAAATCATTAGCTTCGCATATCTCACTATCTTACTAAAGTTGACATAGAGCCATAACGACAGAGCATTTGGAAAGATTCCATAATTTTACATTTAGCTGTAAAACCGCTTTTCTTGCATATACACATCTGGAAATTCAGAACGAATTGCTTCAAATCATGAGCTTAACATATCAAAGTTTATTAACCCTCATCATCTTACTCAAGTTGACATAAAGATATAACAGCAATGCATTTGGAAAAACAAATCCATAATTTTAGATTTAGGTATAAAACCGCTTTTCCTGCATATACACATCTGAAAATCCACAACGAATTGCTTCAAATCATTAGCTTCACATATCACAGTTTATTAACCCTCATCATCTTACTCAAGTTGACATAAAGCCATAACGGCAATGAGTTTGTTAAAATTTCATAATTTAATATTTAGGCATAAAACTGACTTTCTTGCATATACACATTTAGAATTCCATATAAAGTTGCTTCAAATTATTAAATTCACATATTAAATTTAATATACTTTCTTCATCTTTCTAAAAAGACATAAAGCCATAACAGCAATGCATTTGGGAAAAATTTAATAATTTTAGATTTTGGTATAAAACCGATTTTCTTGCATATACACATCTGGAAATCCACAACGAGTTGCTTCAAATCATGAGCTTCACATATTAAAGTTTATTAAGCCTCATCATCTTACTCAAGTTGACATAAAGCCATAACGGCAATATATTTGGGGAAAATTTCATAATTTTACATTTAGGTATAAGCCCGCTTTTCTTGCATATACACATCTGGAAATCCACAACGAGTTGCTTCAAATCATTAAATTCACATATTAAAGTTAAGAAACTTTCTTCATCTTTCTAAAGTTGGCATAAAGCCAAACCGGCAGAGCATGTGGAAATATTCCATAATTTTACATTTAGGTATAAAACCGATTTTCTTGCATGTACACATTTAGAAATCCATATCAAGTTGCTTCAAATCATTAAATTCACATATTAAAATTAATTAACTTTCTTCATATTTCTAAAGTGACATAAAGCCATAACAGCAATGCATTTGGGAAAAATTTATTAATTTTAGATTTTGGTATAAAACAGTTTTACATTTATGATGACATAAAGCCATGACCGCAGTGCATTTGAAAAAAGTTCACAATTTTTAAGTTAGGTATAAAACTGATTTTCTTGCATACACACTTTAAGAAATCCACAACGGATTGATTCAAATCATTAGCTTCGCATATCTCACTATCTTACTCAAGTTGACATAAAGCCATATCGGCAGATCATTTGGAAAAATTCCGTAATTTTACATTTAGCTGTAAAACCGCTTTTCTTGCATATACACATCTGGAAATTCAGAACGAATTGCTTCAAATCATGAGCTTAACATATCAAAGTTAATTAACCCTCATCATTTTACTCAAGTTGACATAAAGATATAACGGCAATGCATTTGTGAAAAATTTCATAAATAAACATTTAGGTATCAAACTGAATTTCTTGCATATACACATTTAGAATTCCATATCAAGTTGCTTCAAATTTTAAATTCACATATTAAATTTAATAAACTTTCTTCATCTTTCTAAAGTGACATAAAGCCATAACAGCAATGCATTTGGGAAAAATTTAATAATTTTAGATTTTGGTATAAAACCGATTTTCTTGCATATACACATCTGGAAATCCACAACGAATTGCCTCAAATCATTAAATTCCCATATTAGAGTTAATTAACTTTCTTCATCTTACTCAAGTTGTCTTAATGCCACAACGGCAGTGCATTTGGAAAAAAAATCCCTAAGTTCACATTTAGCTATAAAATCGATTTTCTTGGATGTACACATTTAGAAATCCACAACGAATTGCTTTAAATCTTTGACTTCACATATTAGAGTTAATTAAACAACATCATCTTACTCAAGTTGAAATAAAGCCATTACGGCAATGCATTTGGGAAAAATTTCATAATTTTACATTTTGGTATAAAACTGATTTTCTTGAATATACACATTTAGAAATCCATATCAAGTTGATTCAAATTATTAAATTCACATATTAAAAATAATTAACTTTCTTTATCTTACTCAAGTTTGCATAAAGCCATAACGGCAGTGCATTTGGAAAAAATTGCATAATTTTACATTTAGGTATAAAACCGATTTTCTTGCATATACCCATTAGCTTCACTTATTAAAGTTAATTAACTTTCTTCATCTTTCTAAAGTTGTCATAAAGCCATAACGGCAGCGCATTCGGAAAAATTTTCATAATTTTACAATTAGGTATAGCACTGATTTTCTTGAATATACACATTTAGCAATCCATGTTAAGTTGTTTCAAATTATTGAATTCACATATTAAAGTTAATGAACTTTCTTCATCTTACTCAAGTTGACACAACGGCTGTGCATTTGGAAAAAAATCCGTAATTTTACATTTAGGTATAAAATCGATTTTCTTGGATGTACACATTTAGAAATCCACAACGAATTGCTTCAATTCATCAGCTTAACATACTAAAGTTAACTAACCCTTATCATCTTACTCAAGTTGACATAAAGCCATGACGGCAGTGCATTTGGAAAAAAAATACATAATTTTACATTTAGGAATAAAACTGTTTTTCTTGAATATACACATTTAGAAATCCATATCAAGTTGATTCAAATTATTAAATTCACATATTAAAAATAATTAACTTTCTTTATCTTACTCAAGTTTGCATAAAGCCATAACGGCAGTGCATTTGGAAAAAATTGCATAATTTTACATTTAGGTATAAAACCGATTTTCTTGCATATACCCATTAGCTTCACTTATTAAAGTTAATTAACTTTCTTCATCTTTCTAAAGTTGTCATAAAGCCATAACGGCAGCGCATTCGGAAAAATTTTCATAATTTTACAATTAGGTATAGCACTGATTTTCTTGAATATACACATTTAGCAATCCATGTTAAGTTGTTTCAAATTATTGAATTCACATATTAAAGTTAATGAACTTTCTTCATCTTACTCAAGTTGACACAACGGCAGTGCATTTGGAAAAAAATCCGTAATTTTACATTTAGGTATAAAATCGATTTTCTTGGATGTACATATTTAGAAATCCACAACGAATTGCTTCAAATCATTATCTTAACATACTAAAGTTAACTAACCGTTATCATCTTACTTAAGTTGACATAAAGCCATGACGGCAGTGCATTTGAAAAAAAAATACATAATTTTACATTTAGGTATAAAACCGATTTTCTTGAATATACACATTTAGAAATCCATATCAAGTTGCTTCAAATTATTAAATTCACATATTAAAGTTAATTAACTTTCTTCATTTTACTCAAGTCGGCATAAAGCCATAACGGCAGTGCATTTTTGAAAAATTCAATAATTTTACATTTAGGTGTAAAACCGATTTTCTTGCATATTCATATTAAGAAAAGCACAACGAACTGCTTCGTATAATTAGCTTCACATATTAAAGTTAATTAACTATCAACATCTTACTTAAGTTTACATAAACCCATAACGGCAGTGCATTTGCGAAAAATTCTATAATTTTACATTTAGGTATAAAACCGACTTTCTTGCATATACATATTTAGAAATTCACAGTAAGTTTCTTCAAATCATTAGCTTAACATACTAAAGTTAATTAACCCTCATATTCTTACTAAAGTTGACATAAAGCCATGACGGCAGTGCATTTGGGAAAAAAATACGTAATTTTAAATTTAGGTATTAAACTGTTTTTCTTGAATATACACATTTAGAAATCCATATCAAATTGATTCAAATTATTAAATTCACATATTAAAGTTAATGAACTTTCTTCATATTACTCAAGTTGACATAAAGCCATGACGGCAGTGCATTTAAAAAAAAAATCTATAATTTTACATTTAGCTATAAAATCGATTTTCTTGGATGTACACATTTAGAAATCCACAACGAATTGCTTCAATTCATCAGCTTAACATACTAAAGTTAACTAACCCTTATCATCTTACTCAAGTTGACATAAAGCCATGACGGCAGTGCATTTGGGAAAAAAATACATAATTTTACATTTAGGTATAAAACTGATTTTCTTGAATATACACATTTATAAATCCATACCAAATTGATTTAAATTATTAAATTCGCATATTTAAGTTAATATACCTTCTTCATCTTTCTAAAGTTGTCATAAAGCCATAACGGCAGCGCATGTGGAAATATTCCATAATTTTACATTTAGGTATAAAACCGATTTTCTTGCATGTACACATTTAGAAATTCATATCAAGTTGCTTCAAATCATAACTTAACATACTAAAGTTAATTAACCCTCATCATCTTATTCAAGTTGACATAAAGCCATGAGGGCAGTGCATTTGGAAAAATAATCCATGCTTTAACATTTAGGTATAAAACTGATTTTCTTGCATATGCACATTTAGAAATCCATACCAAGTTCATACAAATTATTAAATTCACATATTAAAGTTAATTAACTTTCTTCATCTTACTCAAGTCGGCTAAATCCATAACGGCAGTGCATTTTGAAAAAATTCCATAATTTTACATTTAGGTATCTAACCGATTTTCTTGCATATTCACATTTAGAAATGCACAACGAACTGCTTCGTACAATTAGCTTCCCATATTAAAGTTAATTAACTCTCAACATCTTACTTAAGTTGACATATACCCATAACGGCAGGTGCATTTGCAAAAAATTCTATAATTTTACATTTAGGTATAAAACCGACTTTCTTGCATGTACACATTTAGAAATTCACAGTAAGTTTCTTCAAATCATTAGCTTAACATACTAAAGTTAATTAACCCTCATCATCTTACTTAAGCTGACATAAAGCCATGACGGCAGTGCATTTGGGAAAAAACACATAATTTTACATTTAGGTATAAAACTGATTTTCTTGAATATACACATTTAGAAATCCATATCAAGTTGCTTCAAATTATTAAATTCACATATTAAAGTTAATTAACTTTCTTCATCTTTCTAAAGTTGTCATAAAGCCATAACGGCAGCGCATGTGGAAATATTCCATAATTTTACATTTAGGTATAAAACCGATTTTCTTGCATGTACACATTTAGAAATTCATATCAAGTTGCTTCAAATCATAACTTAACATACTAAAGTTAATTAACCCTCATCATCTTATTCAAGTTGACATAAAGCCATGAGGGCAGTGCATTTGGAAAAATAGTCCATGCTTTAACATTTAGGTATAAAACTGATTTTCTTGCATATGCACATTTGGAAATCCATACCAAGTTCATACAAATTATTAAATTCACATATTAAAGTTAATTAACTTTCTTCATCTTACTCAAGTCGGCATAAATCCATAACGGCAGTGCATTTGGAAAAAATTCCATAATTTTACATTTAGGTTTCTTGGATGTACACATTTAGAAATCCACAACGAATTGCTTCGAATAAATAGCTTCACATATTAAAGTTAATTAACCCTCATCATCTTACTCAAGTTGACATAAAGCCATGAGGGCAGTGCATTTGGAAAATAATCCATGCTTTAACATTTAGGGATAAAACTGATTTTCTTGCATATGCACATTTAGAAATCTTCATCTTACTCAAGTTGACATAATGCCACAACGGCAGTGCATTTGGAAAAAAATCCATAATGTTACATTTAGCTATAAAATCGATTTTCTTGGATGTACGCATTTAGAAATCCGCAACGAATTGCTTCAAATCATTAGCTTAACATACTAAAGTTAACTAAAAAAAAATACATAACTTTACATTTAGGTATAAAACGGATTTTCTTGAATATACACATTTAGAAATCCAGATCAAGTTGATTCAAAATATTAAATTCACATATTAAAGTTAATCACCTTTCTTCATCTTACTCAAGTTGGCATAAAGCCATAACGGTAGTGCGTTTGGAAAAAATTCCATAATTTTATATTTAGGTATAAAACCGACTTTCTTGCATATACACATTTAGAAATTCACAGTAAGTTTCTTCAAATCATTAGCTTAACAAAGCATAGTTAATTAACCCTCATCATCTTACTCAAGTTGACATAACGACATCACGGCAGTGCATTTGGGAAAAATACATAATTTTACATTAGGTATAAAACTAATTTTCTTGAATATACACATTTAGAAATCCATATCAGGTTGCTTCAAATTATTAATTTCACATATTAAAGTTAATTAACTTTCTTCATCTTTCTATTGTTGGCATAAAGCCATTACTGCAGGGCATATGGAAAAAAATCCATAATTTTACATTTAGCTATAAAATCGATTTTCTTGGATGTACACATTTGAATATCCACAACGAATTGCTTCAAATCATCAGCTTAGCATACTAAAATTAACTAACCATCATCATCTTACTTAAGTTGACATAAATCCATGACGGCAGTGCATTTGAAAAAAAAAAAAATACATAACTTTACATTTAGGTATAACACAGATTTTTGCATGTACACATTTAGAAATCCATATCAGGTTTCTTCAAATCATTAAGTTCACATATTAAAGTTAATTTACTTTCTTCATCTTACTCAAGTTGACATAATGCCACAACGGCAGTGCATTTGGAAAAAAAATCCATATTGTTACAGTTAGCTATAAAATCGATTTTCTTGGATGTACACATTTGGAAATCCACAATGAATTGCTTCGAATAAAAGGCTTCACATATTAAAGTTAATTAACCCTCATCATCTGACTTAAGTTGACATAAAGCCATGACGGCAATGCATTTGAAAAAAAGTATATAATTTTACATTTAGGTATTAAACTGATTTTCTTGCATATACACATTTAGATATCTATACCAAATTGATTTAAATCATTAGCTTCACATATTAAAATTAATTAACTTTCTTCATCTTTCTAAATTGTCATAAAGCCATAACGGCAGTGCATTTGGAAAAAATTCCATATTTTTACAGATAGGTATAACACTGATTTTCTGGAATATACACATTAAGAAATCCATATCAAATTGTTTCAAATAATTAAATTCACATTATAAAGTTAATGAACTTTCTTCATCTTACTCAAGTTGACATAATGCCACAACGGCAGTGCATTTGGAAAAAAATCCATAATTTTACATTTAGCTATAAAATCGATTTTCTTAGATGTACACATTTGGATATCCACAACGAATTGCTTCTAATCATCAGCTTAGCATACTAAAATTAACTAACCATCATCATCTTACTTAAGTTGATATAAAGCCATGACGGCAGTGCATTTCGAAAAAATACATAATTTTACATTTAGGTATAACACTGATTTTCTTGAATATACACATTTAGAAATCCATATCAAGTTCATACAAATTATTAAATTCACATATTAAAGTTAATTAACTTTCTTCATCTTACTCAAGTTGACATAATGCCACAACGGCAGTGCATTTGGAAAAAAATCCATACTGTTACATTTAGCTATAAAATCGATTTTCTTGGATGTACGCATTTAGAAATCCGCAACGAATTGCTTCAAATCATTAGCTTAACATACTAAAGTTAACTAAAAAAAAATACATAATTTTACATTTAGGTATAAAACGGATTTTCTTGCATGTACACATTTAGAAATCTATATCAAGTTGCTTCAAATCATTACTTAACATACTAAAGTTAATTAACCCTCATCATCTTACTCATGTTGACATAATGCCACAACGGCAGTGCATTTGGAAAAAAATCCATAATTTTACATTTAGGTATAAAACCGATTTTCTTGCATATACCCATTAGCTTCACTTATTAAAGTTAATTAACTTTCTTCATCTTACTCAAGTCGGCATAAAGCCATAACGGCAGTGCATTTTTGAAAAATTCAATAATTTTACATTTAGGTATAAAACCGATTTTCTTGCATGTACACATTTAGAAATCCATATCAAGTTGCTTCAAATCATAAGCTTAACATACTAAAGTTAATTAACCCTCATCATATTATTCAAGTTGACATAAAGCCATGAGGGCAGTGCATTTGGAAAAATAATCCATGCTTTAACATTTAGGTATAAAACTGATTTCTTGCATATGCACATTTAGAAATCCATACCAAGTTCATACACATTATTAAATTCACATATTTAAGTTAATTAACTTTCTTCATCTTTCTAAAGTAGTCATAAAGCCATAAGGGCAGCGCATTTGGAAAAAATTCCATAATTTTACATTTAGGTTTCTTGGATGTACACATTTAGAAATCCACAACGAATTGCTTCGAATAAATAGCTTCACATATTAAAGTTAATTAACCCTCATCATCTTACTCAAGTTGACATAAAGCCATGAGGGCAGTGCATTTGGAAAATAATCCATGCTTTAACATTTAGGGATAAAACTGATTTTCTTGCATATGCACATTTAGAAATCCTTACCAAGTTCATACAAATTATTAAATTCACATATTAAAGTTAATTAACCCTCATCATCTTATTCAAGTTGACATAAAGCCATGAGGGCAGTGCATTTGGAAAAAAATCCATAATGTTACATTTAGCTATAAAATCGATTTTCTTGGATGTACGAATTTAGAAATCCGCAATTGCTTCAAATCATTAGCTTAACATACTAAAGTTAACTAAAAAAAAATACATAATTTTACATTTAGGTATAAAACGGATTTTCTTGAATATACACATTTAGAAATCCAGATCAAGTTGATTCAAAATATTAAATTCACATATTAAAGTTAATCACCTTTCTTCATCTTACTCAAGTTGGCATAAATCCATAACGGCAGTGCATTTTGAAAAAATTCCATAATTTTACATTTAGGTATCAAACCGATTTTCTTGCATATTCACATTTAGAAATGCACAACGAACTACTTCGTACAATTAGCTTCACATATTAAAGTTAATTAACTCTCAACATCTTACTTAAGTTGACATAAACCCATAACGGCAGTGCATTTGCAAAAAATTCTATAATTTTACATTTAGGTATAAAACCGACTTTCTTGCATGTACACATTTAGAAATTCAGAGTAAGTTTCTTCAAATCATTAGCTTTACATACTAAAGTTAATTAACCCTCATCATCTTATTCAAGTTGACATAAAGCCATGAGGGCAGTGCATTTGGAAAAATATCCATGCTTTAACCTTTAGGTATAAAACTGATTTTCTTGCATGTGCATATTTAGAAATCCATACCAAGTTCATACAAATTATTAAATTCACATATTTAAGTTAATTAACTTTCTTCATCTTTCTAAAGTTGTCATAAAGCCATAAGGGCAGCGCATGTGGAAATATTCCATAAGTTTGCATTTAGGTATAAAACCGATTTTCTTGCATGTACACATTTAGAAATCCATATCAAGTTGCTTCAAATCATAAGCTTAACATACTAAAGTTAATTAACCC
This sequence comes from Bactrocera tryoni, assembly GCF_016617805.1. NCBI lineage: Eukaryota > Metazoa > Arthropoda > Insecta > Diptera > Tephritidae > Bactrocera > Bactrocera tryoni. The sequence goes on along the minus strand of NW_024395710.1, from coordinate 11,816 downwards.
TCATCATCTTATTCAAGTTGACATAAAGCCATGAGGGCAGTGCATTTGGAAAAATAATCCATGCTTCAACATTTAGGTATAAAACTGATTTTCTTGCATATGCACATTTAGAAATCCATACCAAGTTCATACAAATTATTAAATTCACATATTAAAGTTAATTAACTTTCTTCATCTTACTCAAGTCGGCATAAATCCATAACGGCAGTGCATTTGGAAAAAATTCCATAATTTTACATTTAGGTTTCTTGGATGTACACATTTAGAAATCCACAACGAATTGCTTCGAATAAATAGCTTCACATATTAAAGTTAATTAACCCTCATCATCTTACTCAAGTTGACATAAAGCCATGAGGGCAGTGCATTTGGAAAATAATCCATGCTTTAACATTTAGGGATAAAACTGATTTTCTTGCATATGCACATTTAGAAATCCTTACCAAGTTCATACAAATTATTAAATTCACATATTAAAGTTAATTAACTTTCTTCATCTTACTCAAGTTGACATAATGCCACAACGGCAGTGCATTTGGAAAAAAATCCATAATGTTACATTTAGCTATAAAATCGATTTTCTTGGATGTACGAATTTAGAAATCCGCAACGAATTGCTTCAAATCATTAGCTTAAAATACTAAAGTTAATTAAAAAAAAAATACATAATTTTACATTTAGGTATAAAACGGATTTTCTTGAATATACACATTTAGAAATCCAGACCAAGTTGATTCAAATTATTAAATTCACATATTAAAGTTAATCACCTTTCTTCATCTTACTCAAGTTGGCATAAAGCCATAACGGTAGTGCATTTGGAAAAAATTCCATAATTTTACATTCCATAATTACACATTTAGAAATTCACAGTAAGTTTCTTCAAATCATTAGCTTAACAAAGCATAATTAATTAACACTCATCATCTTACTCAAGTTGACATAAAGACATGACGGCAGTGCATTTGGGAAAAAATACATAATTTTACATTAGTTATAAAACTAATTTTCTTAAATATACACATTTAGAAATCCATACCAAGTTGATTCAAATTATTAAATTCACATATTAAAGTTAATTAACTTTCTCCGTCTTTCTCAAGTTGACATAATGCCACAACGGCAGTGCATTTGGAGAAAATTCCATAATTTTGCATTTAGGTATAAAACCGATTTTCTTCCATTTAAACAGTTAGCAACCCATATTAAGTTGATTCAAATTATTAGATTCATATACTTAAGTTAATTAACTTTCTTCATCTTACTCAAGTTGACATGATGCCACAACGGCAGTGCATTTGGGAAAATTTTCAGAATTTTACATTTATGATGACATAAATCCATAACAGCAGTGCTTTAAAAAAAAAAACCACTATTTTACATTTAGGTATAAAACTGATTTTCTTGCATATACACTTTTAGAAATCCACACCGAATTGATGCAAATCATTAGCTTCGCACATTAAAGTTAATTAACTCTCAGTATCTAACTTAAGTTGACGTAAAGCCAAAACGGCAGTGCATTTGGAAAAAATTCCATAATTTTACATTTAGGTATAAAACCGATTTTCTTGCATGTACACATTTAGAAATCTATATCAAGTTGCTTGAAATCATTAGCTTAACATACTAAAGTTAATTAACCCTCATCACCTTACTCAAGTTGACATAAAGCCATGACGACAGTGCATTTGGAAAAAAAATCCATAATTTAACATTCAGTTATAAAACTGATTTTCCTGCATATACACATTTAGAAATCCATATCAAGTTGTTTTAAATTATTAAATTCACATATTAAAGTTAATGAACTTTCTTCATCTTACTCAAGTTGATTCAAATTATTAAATTCACATATTAAATTTAATTAACTTGCTTCATCTTTCTAAAGTTGGCATAAAGCCATAAGGGCAGTGCATTTGGAAAAAATGCCATAATTTTACATTAGCTTCACATATTGAAGTTAACTAACTCTCACCATCATACTTAAGTTGACATAAACCCATAACGGCAGAGCATGTGGACATATTCCATAATTTAACATTCAGGTATAAAACAGATTTTCTTGCATATGCACATTTAGAAATCCATACCAAGTTGATTCAAATTATTAAAATGACATATTAAAGTTAATTAACTTTCTTCATATTACACCAATTGACATAATGCCACAACGGCAATGCATTTGGAAAAATGCCATAACTTTACATTTAGGTATAAAACCGATTTTCTTGCAAGTACACATTTAGAAATCTTTATCAAGTTGCTTCAAATCATTAACTTTACATACTAAAGTTAATTAACCCTCATCATCTTACTCAAGATGACATAAAGCCATGACGGCAGTGCATTTGGAAATAAAATCCATAATTTAACATTCAGGTATAAAACTGATTTTCTTGCATATACACATTTATAAATCGATACCAAGTTGATTCAAATTATTAAATTCACATATTAAAGTTAATTAACTTTCTTCATTTTTCTAAAGTTGGCATAAAGCCATAACAGCAGTGCATTTGGAAAAAATTCCATAATTTTACATTTAGGTATAAAACCGATTTTCTTGTATGCACACATTTAGAAATCTCTGTCGAGTTGCTTCAAATCATTATATCAAATAAATCAATAATATCAAATAAATTCACATATTAAAGTTAATTAACTTTCTTCATCTTTCTAAAGTTGGCATAAAACCATAACGGCAGTGCATTTGGAAAAAATTCCATAATTTTACATTTAGGTATAAAACCGATTTTCTTGCATATTCACATTTAGAAATCCAAATCAAGTATCTTCAAATTATTATCTTCACATATTAAAGTTAATTAACCCTCATCATCTTACTCAAGTTGACATAAAGCCATAACGGCAATATATTTGGGAAAAGTTTCATAATTTTACATTTATGATGACAAAAAGCCATGACCGCAGAGCATTTGAAAAAAATTACATAATTTTACATTAAGGTGCAAAACCGATTTTCTTGCATATACTCATCTAGAAATCCACAACGAATTGCTTCAAGTCATTAGCTTAACATACTAAAGTTAATTAACCCTCATCATCTTATTTATGTTGACAAAAACCCATAACGGCAGAGCATGTGGAAATATTCCGTAATTTTACATTTAGGTATAAAACCGATTATTGTGCATGTACACATTTAGAAATCTATATCAAGTTGCTTCAAATCATTACTTAACATACTAAAGTTAATTAACCCTCATCATCTTACTCAAGTTGACATAAAGCCATGACGGCAGTGCATTTGGAAATAAAATCCATAATTTAACATTCAGGTATAAAACTGATTTTCTTGCATATACACATTTAGAAATCCGTACCAAGTTGATTCAAATTATTAAATTCACATATTAAAGTTAATTAACTTTCTTCATCTTTCTAAATTTGGCATAAAGCCATAAGGGCAGTGCATTTGGAAAAAATTCCATAATTTTACATTAGCTTCACATATTATTATCTTATTTAAGTTGACAAAAACCCATAAAGGCAGAGCATGTGGAAATTTTCCATAATTTTACATTTAGGTATAAATCCGGTTTTCTTGCATGAACACATTTACAAATCTATATCAAGTTGCTTCAAATCATTACTTAACATACTAAAGTTAATTAACACTCATCATCTTACTCAAGTTGACATAAAGCCATGGCGGCAGTGCATTTGGAAATAAAATCCATAATTTAACATTCAGGTATAAAACTGATTTTCTTGCATATACACATATATAAATCCATACCAAGTTGATTCAAACTATTAAATTCACATATTAAAGTTAATTAACTTTCTTCATATTACTCAAGTTGACATAATGCCACAACGGCAATGCATTTGGAAAAATATTCCATAATTTTACATTTAAGTATAAAACTGATTTCCTTGTATGCACACATTTAGAAATCTATGTCAAGTTGCTTCAAATCATTAGCTTAACATACTAAAGTTAATTAACCCTCATCATCTTATTTATGTTGACAAAAACCCATAACGGCAGAGCATGTGGAAATATTCCGTAATTTTACATTTAGGTATAAAACCGATTTTTTTGCATGTACACATTTAGAAATCTATATCAAGTTGCTTCAAATCATTACTTAACATACTAAAGTTAATTAACCCTCATCATCTTACTCAAGTTGACATAAAGCCATGACGGCAGTGCATTTGGAAATAAAATCCATAATTTAACATTCAGGTATAAAACTGATTTTCTTGCATATACACATTTAGAAATCCGTACCAAGTTGATTCAAATTATTAAATTCACATATTAAAGTTAATTAACTTTCTTCATCTTTCTAAATTTGGCATAAAGCCATAAGGGCAGTGCATTTGGAAAAAATTCCATAATTTTACATTAGCTTCACATATTATTATCTTATTTAAGTTGACAAAAACCCATAAAGGCAGAGCATGTGGAAATTTTCCATAATTTTACATTTAGGTATAAATCCGGTTTTCTTGCATGAACACATTTAGAAATCTATATCAAGTTGCTTCAAATCATTACTTAACATACTAAAGTTAATTAACACTCATCATCTTACTCAAGTTGACATAAAGCCATGACGGCAGTGCATTTGGAAATAAAATCCATAATTTAACATTCAGGTATAAAACTGATTTTCTTGCATATACACATATATAAATCCATACCAAGTTGATTCAAATTATTAAAATGACATATTAAAGTTAATTAACTTTCTTCATATTACACCAATTGACATAATGCCACAACGGCAATGCATTTGGAAAAATGCCATAACTTTACATTTAGGTATAAAACCGATTTTCTTGCAAGTACACATTTAGAAATCTTTATCAAGTTGCTTCAAATCATTAACTTTACATACTAAAGTTAATTAACCCTCATCATCTTACTCAAGATGACATAAAGCCATGACGGCAGTGCATTTGGAAATAAAATCCATAATTTAACATTCAGGTATAAAACTGATTTTCTTGCATATACACATATATAAATCCATACCAAGTTGATTCAAACTATTAAATTCACATATTAAAGTTAATTAACTTTCTTCATATTACTCAAGTTGACATAACGCCACAACGGCAATGCATTTGGAAAAATATTCCATAATTTTACATTTAAGTATAAAACTGATTTCCTTGTATGCACACATTTAGAAATCTATGTCAAGCTGCTTCAAATCATTAGCTTAACATACTAAAGTTAATTAACCCTCATCATCTTACTCAAGTTGACATAAAGCCATGACAGTGCATTTGGAAAAAAAATCCATAATTTAACATTCAGGTATAAAACTGATTTCCTTGCATATACACATTTATAAATCGATACCAAGTTGATTCAAATTATTAAATTCACATATTGAAGTAAATTAACTTTCTTCATTTTTCTAAAGTTGGCATAAAGCCATAACGGCAGTGCATTTGGAAAAAATTCCATAATTTTACATTTAGGTATAAAACCGATTTTCTTGTATGCACACACTTAGAAATCTATGTCGAGTTGCTTCAAATCATTATATCAAATAAATCAATAATATCAAATAAATTCACATATTAAAGTTAATTAACTTTCTTCATCTTTCTAAAGTTGGCATAAAACCATAACGGCAGTGCATTTGGAAAAAATTCCATAATTTTACATCTAGGTATAAAACCGATTTTCTTGCATATTCACATTTAGAAATCCATATCAAGTTTCTTCAAATCATTATCTTCACATAATAAAGTTAATTAACCCTCATCATCTTACTCAAGTTGACATAAAGCCATAACGGCAATATATTTGGGAAAAGTTTCATAATTTTACATTTATGATGACATAAAGCCATGACCGCAGTGCATTTGAAAAAAGTACACAATTTTTAATTTAGGTATAAAACTGATTTTCTTGCATACACACTTTTAGAAATCCACAACGGATTGATTCAAATCATTAGCTTCGCATATCTCACTATCTTACTCAAGTTGACATAAAGCCATAACGGCAGAGCATTTGGAAAAATTCCATAATTTTACATTTAGGTATAAAACCGACCTTTGTGCATGTACACATTTTGAAATCCATACCAAGTTGATTCAAATCATTAGCTCCACATATCAAAGTTAATTAACCCTCATAATTTTACTCAAGTTGACATACAGCCATAACGGCAGGGCATTTGGAAAAATGCCATAACTTTACATTTAGGTATAAAACCGATTTTCTTGCAAGTACACATTTAGAAATCTATATCAAGTTGCTTCAAATCATTACTTAACATATTAAAGTTAATTAACTTTCTTCATATTTCTAAAGTTGGCATAAAGCCATAAGGGCAGTGCATTTGGAAAAAATTCCATATTTTTACATTAGCTTCACATGTTAAAGTTAACTAACACTCATCATCTTATTTAAGTTGACATACAGCCATAACGGCAGGGCATTTGGAAAAATGCCATAATTTTACATTTAATCATAAAACCGATTTTCTTGCATGTACACATTTAAAAATCTATATCAAGTTGCTTCAAATCATTACTTAACATACTAAAGTTAATTAACCCTCATCATCTTACTCAAGTTGACATAAAGCCATGACGGCAGTTCATTTGGAAATAAAATCCATAATTTAACATTCAGGTATAAAACTGATTTCTTGCATATACACATTTTTAAATCCATACCAAGTTGATTCAAATTATTAAATTCACATATTAAAGTTAATTAACTTTCTTCATATTACTCAAGTTGACATAATGCCACAACGGCAACGTGTTTGGAAAAATATTCCATAATTTTACATTTAAGTATAAAACTGATTTCCTTGTATGCACACATTTAGAAATCTATGTCAAGTTGCTTCAAATCATTAGCTTAACATAATAAAGTTAATTAACCCTCATCATCTTACTCAAGTTGACATAAAGCCATGACGGCAGTGCATTTGGAAATAAAATCCATAATTTAACATTCAGGTATAAAACTGATTTTCTTGCATATACACATTTATAAATCGATACCAAATTGATTCAAATTATTAAATTCACATATTAAAGTTAATTAACTTTCTTCATTTTTCTAAAGTTGGCATAAAGCCATAACGGCAGTGCATTTGGAAAAAATTCCATAATTTTACATTTAGGTATAAAACGGATTTTCTTGTATGCACACATTTAGAAATCTCTGTCGAGTTGCTTCAAATCATTATATCAAATAAATCAATAATATCAAATTAATTCACATTTTAAAGTTAATTAACTTTCTTCATCTTTCTAAAGTTGGCATAAAACCATAACGGCAGTGCATTTGGAAAAAATTCCATAATTTTACATTTAGGTATAAAACCGATTTTCTTGCATATTCACATTTAGAAATCCATATCAAGTTTCTTCAAATCATTATCTTCACATAATAAAGTTAATTAACCCTCATCATCTTACTCAAGTTGACATAAAGCCATAACGGCAATATATTTGGGAAAAGTTTCATAATTTCACATTTATGATGACATAAAGCCATGACCGCAGTGCATTTGAAAAAAGTTCACAATTTTTAATTTAGGTATAAAACTGATTTTCTTGCATACACACTTTTAGAAATCCACAACGGATTGATTCAAATCATTAGCTTCGCACATCTGACTATCTAACTTAAGTTGACGTAAAGCCAAAACGGCAGAGCATTTGAAAAAAATTACTTAATTTTACATTAAGGTGCAAACCCGATTTTCTTGCATGTACACATTTAGAAATCTATATCAAGTTGCTCCAAATCATTACTTAACATACTAAAGTTAATTAACCCTCATCATCTTACTCAAGTTGACATAAAGCCATGACGGCAGTGCATTTGGAAATAAAATCCATAATTTAACATTCAGGTATAAAACTGATTTTCTTGCATATACACATTTAGAAATCCATACCAAGTTGATTCAAATTATTAAATTCACATATTAAAGTTAATTAACTTTCTTCATATTACTCAAGTTGACATACTAAAGTTAATTAACCCTCATCATCTTATTCAAGTTGACATAAAGCCATGAGGGTAGTGCATTTGGAAAAATAATCCATGCTTTAACATTTAGGTATAAAACTGATTTTCTTGCATATGCACATTAAGAAATCCATACCAAGTTCATACAAATTATTAAATTCACATATTTAAGTTAATTAACTTTCTTCATCTTACTCAAGTTGACATAATGCCACAACGGCAGTGCATTTGGAAAAAAATCCGTAATGTTACATTTAGCTATAAAATCGATTTCCTTGGATGTACGCATTTAGAAATCCGACACGAATTGCTTCAAATCATTAGCTTAACATACTAAAGTTAACTAAAAAAACATACATAATTTTACATTTAGGTATAAAACTGATTTTCTTGAATATACACATTTAGAAATCCAGATCAAGTTGATTCAAATTATTAAATTCACATATTAAAGTTAATCACCTTTCTTCATCTTACTCAAGTTGGCATAAAGCCATAACGGTAGTGCATTTGGAAAAAATTCCATAATTTTACATTCCATAATTACACATTTAGAAATTCACAGTAAGTTTCTTCAAATCATTAGCTTAACAAAGCATAGTTAATTAACACTCATCATCTTACTCAAGTTGACATAAAGACATGACGGCAGTGCATTTGGGAAAAAATACATAATTTTACATTAGGTATAAAACTAATTTTCTTGAATATACACATTTAGAAATCGATATCAAGTTGATTCAAATTATTAAATTCACATATTAAAGTTAATTAACTTTCTTCATATTACTCAAGTTGACATAATGCCACAACGGCAACGTGTTTGGAAAAATATTCCATAATTTTACATTTAAGTATAAAACTGATTTCCTTGTATGCACACATTTAGAAATCTATGTCAAGTTGCTTCAAATCATTAGCTTAACATACTAAAGTTAATTAACCCTCATCATCTTACTCAAGTTGACATAAAGCCATGACGGCAGTGCATTTGGAAATAAAATCCATAATTTAACATTCAGGTATAAAACTGATTTTCTTGCATATACACATTTAGAAATCCATACCAAGTTGATTCAAATTATTAAATTCACAAATTAAAGTTAATTAACTGTCTTCATATTACTCAAGTTAACATAATGCCACAGCGGCAATGCATTTGGAAAAATATTCCATAATTTTACATTTAGGTATAAAACTGATTTTCTTGTATGCACGCATTAAGAAATCTATATCAAGTTGCTTCAAATCATTAGCTTAACATAATTAACCCTCATCATCTTACTCAAGTTGACATAAAGCCATGACGGCAGTGCATTTGGAAAAAAATCCATAATTTAACATTCAGGTATAAAACTGATTTCCTTGCATATACACATTTATAAATCGATACCAAATTGATTCAAATTATTAAATTCACATATTAAAGTTAATTAACTTTCTTCGTCTTACTCAAGTTGGCATAAAGCCATAACGGCAGTGCATTTAAAAAAAAAGTTCCATAATTTTACATTTAGGTATAAAACCGACTTATTTGCATGTACACATTTAGAAATCCACAGTAAGTTTCTTTAAATCATTAGCTTCACATATCACTTAAGTTAACATAAACCCTTAACGACAGTGCATTTGCAAAAAATTCCACAATTTTGCATTTAGGTATAAAACCGATTTTCTTCCATTTAAACAGTTAGCAACCCATATCAAGTAGATTCAAATTATTAGATTCATATACTTAAGTTAATTAACTTTCTTCATCTTACTCAAGTTGACATGATGCCACAACGGCAGTGCATTTGGGAAAATTTTCAGAATTTTACATTTATGATGACATAAAGCCATAACAGCAGTGCTTTAAAAAAAAACCACTATTTTACATTTAGGTATAAAACTGATTTTCTTGCATATACACTTTTAGAAATCCACAACGAATTGATGCAAATCATTAGCTTCGCACATTAAAGTTAATTAACTCTCAGTATCTAACTTAAGTTGACGTAAAGCCAAAACGGCAGAACATTTGAAAAAATTACATAATTTTACATTTAGATATAAAACCGACTTTCTTGCATGTACACACTAATAAATCCATATCAAGTTTCTTCAAATCAGAAGCTTCATATATTAAAGTTAATTAACCCTCATCATCTTACTCAAGTTGACATAAAGCCATAACGGGAAAAATTTCATAATTTTACATTAAGGTGCAAAACCGATTTTCTTGCATATACACATCTAGAAATCCACAACGAAATGCTTCAAGTCATTAGCTTCACATATTGAAGTTAATTAATCTCTCACCATCTTACTTAAGTTGACATAAACCCATAACGGCAGAGCATGTGACATATTCCATAATTTTACATTTAGGTATAAAACCGATTTTCTTGCAAGTACACATTTAGAAATCCATATCAAGTTGCTTCAAATCATTAGCTTAACATATTAAAGTTAATTAACCCTCATCATCTAACTCAAGTTGACATAAAGCCATAACGGGAAAAAATCCATAATTTAACATTCAGGTATAAAATAGATTTTCTTGCATATGCACATTTAGAAATCCATATCAAGTTGCTTCAAATTATTAGTTTCACATATTAAAGTAAATTAACTTTCTTCATCTTTCTAAAGTTGTCATAAATCCATAACGGCAGTGCATTTTGAAAAAATTCCATAATTTTACATTTAGGTATCTAACCGATTTTCTTGAATACACACGTTTAGAAATCCATATCAACTTGTTTCAAATTATTAAATTCACATATTTAAGTAAATTAACTTTTTTCATCTTACTCAAGTTGATTCAAATTATTTAATTCACATATTAAAGTTAATTAACTTTCTTCATATTACACCAATTGACATAATTCCACAACGGCAGAGCATGTGGAAATATTCCGTAATTTTACATTTAGGTATAAAACCGATTTTCTTGCATGTACACATTTAGAAATCTATATTAAGTTGCTTCAAATCATTACTTAACATACTAAAGTTAGTTAACCCTCATCATCTTACTCAAGTTGACATAAAGCCATGACGGCAGTGCATTTGGAAATAAAATCCATAATTTAACATTCAGGTATAAAACTGATTTTCTTGCATATACACATATATAAATCCATACCAAGTTGATCCAAACTATTAAATTCACATATTAAAGTTAACTAACTTTCTTCAGATTACTCAAGTTGGCATAAAACCATAACGGCAGTGCATTTGGAAAAAATTCCATAATTTTACATTTAGGTATAAAACCGATTTTCTTGCATTTTCACATTTAGAAATCCATATCAAGTTTCTTCAAATCATTATCTTCACATAATAAAGTAATTTTACATTTAGGTATAAAACCGATTTTCTTGCATGTACACATTTAGAAATCTATATCAAGTTGCTTCAAATCATTACTTAACATACTAAAGTTAGTTAACCCTCATCATCTTACTCAAGTTGACATAAAGCCATGACGGCAGTGCATTTGGAAATAAAATCCATAATTTAACATTCAGGTATAAAACTGATTTTCTTGCATATACACATATATAAATCCATACCAAGTTGATCCAAACTATTAAATTCACATATTAAAGTGAACTAACTTTCTTCAGATTACTCAAGTTGACATAAAGCCATGACGGCAGTGCATTTGGAAAAAAAATCCATAATTTAACATTCAGGTATAAAACTGATTTCCTTGCATATACACATTTATAAATCGATACCAAGTTGATTCAAATTATTAAATTCACATATTAAAGTTAATTAACTTTCTTCATTTTTCTAAAGTTGGCATAAAGCCATAACGGCAGTGCAT
>NW_024395709.1:0-5613 GCF_016617805.1 Bactrocera tryoni | reverse complement strand
CATTTCGAGATCCATAGCAAGTTGCTTTAAATCATTAACTTTATTTATTAAAGTTAATTAACTTTCTTAATCTTACTAAAGTTGACATGAAGCCATAACGGCAGTGCATTTGGAAAAATTCCACAATTTTACATTTAGGAATAAAACCGAGTTTCTTGCTTATACACATTAAGAAATCCATATCAAGTTGCTTCAACTCATTAACTTTACATATTAAAGTTAATTAACTCTCTTTATCTTACTAAAGTTGACATGAAGCCATAACGGTAGTGCATTTGGAAAAATTCCATAATTTTACATTTGGGTATAAAACCGATTTCCTTGCATATACACAATTAGAAATCCATATCAAGTTGCTTCAAATCATTATCTTTACATATTAAAAATAATTAGCTCTCTTTATCTTACTAAAGTTGACATGAAGCCATTACGGCGGTGCATTTGGAAAAATTCCACAATTTTACATTTAGGAATAAAACCGAGTTTCTTGCTTATACACATTAAGAAATCCATATCAAGTTGCTTCAAATCATTAACTTTACATATTAAAGTTAATTAACTTTCCTTATCTTACTAAAGTTGAAATGAAGCCATAACGGCAGTGCATTTGGAAAAATTCCACAATTTTACATTTAGGAATAAAACCGAGTTTCTTGCTTATACACATTAAGAAATCCATATCAAGTTGCTTCAACTCATTAACTTTACATATTAAAGTTAATTAACTCTCTTTATCTTACTAAAGTTGACATGAAGCCATGACGGCTGTGCATTTGGAAAAATTCCACAATTTTACATTTAGGAATAAAACCGAGTTTCGTGCTTATACACATTTAGACAGCCATATCAAGTTGCTTCTACTCATTAACTTTACATATTAAAGTTTATTAACTCTCTTTATCTTACTAAAGTTGACATAAAGCCATGACGGCTGTGCATTTGGAAAAATTCCACAATTTACATTTAGGAATAAAACCGAGTTTCTTGCTTATACACATTTAGACAGCCATATCAAGTTGCTTCAAATCATTAACTTTACATATTAAAGTTAATTAACTCTCTTTATCTTACTAAAGTTGACATGAAGCCATAACGGTAGTGCATTTGGAAAAATTCCATAATTTTACATTTGGGTATAAAACCGATTTCCTTGCATATACACAATTAGAAATCCATATCAAGTTGCTTCAAATCATTATCTTTACATATTAAAAATAATTAACTCTCTTTATCTTACTAAAGTTGACATGAAGCCATAACGGCTGTGCATTAGGAAAGATACCATAATTCTACATTTAGGAATAAAAAAGAGTCTCTTGCTTATACACATTTAGACAGCCATATCAAGTTGCTTCAAATCATTAGCTTTACATATTAAAGTTTATTAACTCTCTTTATCTTACTAAAGTTGACATAAAGCCATGACGGCTGTGCATTTGGAAAAATTCCACAATTTTACATTTAGGAATAAAACCGAGTTTCTTGCATATACACATTTCGAAATCCTTAGCAAGTTGCTTTAAATCATTAACTTTATTTATTAAAGTTAATTAACTTTCTTCATCTTACTAAAGTTGATATAAGACCATAGCGGCAGTGCCTTTGGAAAAATTCCACAATTTTACATTTAGGAATAAAACCGAGTTTCTTGCTTATACACATTTAGAAGTCCTTATCAAGTTGCTTTAACTCATTAACTTTACATATTAAAGTTAATTAACTCTCTTTATCTTACTAAAGTTGACATGAAGCCATAACGGCAGTGCATTAGAAAAGATACCATAATTCTACATTTAGTTACAAAACCGATTTCCTTGCATATACACATTTCGAAATCCTTAGCAAGTTGCTTTAAATCATTAACTTTATTTATTAAAGTTAATTAACTTTCTTCATCTTACTAAAGTTGATATAAGACCATAACGTCAGTGCATTTGGAAAAATTCCACAATTTTACATTTAGGAATAAAACCGAGTTTCTTGCTTATACACATTTAGACAGCCATATCAAGTTGCTTCAAATCATTAGCTTTACAAATTAAAGTTAATTAACTTTCTTCATCTTACTAAAGTTGACATAAAACCATAACGGCAGTGTATTTGGAAAGATACCGTAATTTTACATTTAGGTACAAAAACGATTTCCTTGCATATACACATTTTGAGATCCATAGCAAGTTGCTTTAAATCATTAACTTTATTTATTAAAGTTAATTAACTTTCTTAATCTTACTAAAGTTGACATGAAGCCATAACGGCAGTGCATTTGGAAAAATTCCACAATTTTACATTTAGGAATAAAACCGAGTTTCTTGCTTATACACATTTAGACAGCCATATCAAGTTGCTTAAAATCATTAGCTTTACATATTAAAGTTACTTAACTTTCTTCATCTTACTAAAGTTGACATAAAACCGTAACGGCAGTGTATTTGGAAAAATGTCATAATTTTACATTTAGGTACAAAACCAATTTCCTTGCATATACACATTTCGAAATCCATAGCAAGTTGCTTCAAATCATTAACTTTTCTTATTAAAGTTAATTAACTTTCTTTATTTTACTAAAGTTGACATGAAGCAGTAACGGCAGTGCATTTGGAAAAATTCCATAATTTTACACTTAGGTATAAAACCGATTTCCTTGCAGATACACATTTAGACAGCCATATCAAGTTGCTTCAAATCGTTAACTTTACATATTAAAGTTAATTAACTTTCTTTATCTTACTAAAGTTGACATGAAGCCATAACGGCAGTGTATTTGGAAAGATGCCATAATTTTACATTTAGTTACAAAACCGATTTCCTTGCATAAACACATTTCGAAATCCTTAGCAAGTTGCTTTCAATCATTAACTTTATTTATTAAAGTTAATTAACTTTCTTCATCTAACTAAAGTTGATATAAGACCATAACGTCAGTGCATTTGGAAAAATTCCACAATTTTACATTTAGGAATAAAACCGAGTTTCTTGCTTATACACATTAAGAAATCCATATCAAGTTGCTTCAACTCATTAACTTTACATATTAAAGTTAATTAACTCTCTTTATCTTACTAAAGTTGACATGTAGCCATTACGGCGGTGCATTTGGAAAAATTCCACAATTTTACATTTAGGAATAAAACCGAGTTTCTTGCTTATACACATTAAGAAATCCATATCAAGTTGCTTCAAATCATTAACTTTACATATTAAAGTTAATTAACTTTCTTTATCTTACTAATGTTGAAATGAAGCCATAACGGCAGTGCATTTGGAAAAATTCCACAATTTTACATTTAGGAATAAAACCGAGTTTCTTGCTTATACACATTTAGACAGCCATATCAAGTTGCTTCTACTCATTAACTTTACATATTAAAGTTTATTAACTCTCTTTATCTTACTAAAGTTGACATGAAGCTATAACGGCAGTGCATTTGGAAAAATTCCACAATTTTACATTTAGGAATAAAAAAGAGTTTCTTGCTTATACACATTTAGACAGCCATATCAAGTTGCTTCAAATCATTAGCTTTACAAATTAAAGTTAATTAACTTTTTTCATCTTACTAAAGTTGACATAAAACCATAACGGCAGTGTATTTGGAAAGATACCATAATTTTACATTTAGGTACAAAACCGATTTCCTTGCATATACACATTTCGAGATCCATAGCAAGTTGCTTTAAATCATTCACTTTATTTACTAAAGTTAATTAACTTTCTTAATCTTACTAAAGTTGATATAAGACCATAACGGCAGTGCATTTGGAAAAATTCCACAATTTTACATTTAGGAATAAAACCGAGTTTCTTGCTTATACACATTTAGACAGCCATATCAAGTTGCTTCTACTCATTAACTTTACATATTAAAGTTTATTAACTTTCTTCATCTTACTAAAGTTGATATAAGACCATAACGGCAGTGCATTTGGAAAAATTCCACAATTTTACATTTAGGAATAAAACCGAGTTTCTTGCTTATACACATTAAGAAATCCATATCAAGTTGCTTCAAATCTTTAACTTTACATATTAAAGTTAATTAACTTTCTTTATCTTACTAAAGTTGATATGAAGCCATAACGGCAGTGCATTTGGAAAAATTCCACAATTTTACATTTAGGAATAAAACCGAGTTTCTTGCTTATACACATTTAGACAGCCATATCAAGTTGCTTCAAATCATTAACTTTACATATTAAAGTTAATTAACTTTCTTTATCTTACTAAAGTTGCCATGAAGCCATAACGGCAGTACATTTGGAAAAATTCCACAATTTTACATTTAAGAATAAAACCGAGTTTCTTGCTTATACACATTTAGACAGCCATATCAAGTTGCTTCAAATCATTAGCTTTACATATTAAAGTTACTTAACTTTCTTCATCTTACTAAAGTTGACATAAAACCGTAACGTCAGTGTATTTGGAAAAATGCCATAATTTCACATTAAGGTATTAAACCGAGTTTCTTGCTTATACACATTAATAAATCCATATCAAGTTGCTTCAAATCATGAACTTTTCTTATTAAAGTTAATTAACTTTCTTTATTTTACTAAAGTTGACATGAAGCAGTAACGGCAGTGCATTTGGAAAAATTCCATAATTTTACACTTAGGTATAAAACCGATTTCCTTGCAGATACACATTTAGACAGCCATATCAAGTTGCTTCAAGTCATTAACTTTACATATTAAAGTTAATTAACTTTCTTTATCCTACTAAAGTTGACATGAAGTCATAACGGCAGTGTATTTGGAAAGATGCCATAATTTTACATTTAGTTACAAAACCGATTTCCTTGCATATACACATTTCGAAATCCTTAGCAACTTGCTTTAAATCATTAACTTTATTTATTAAAGTTAATTAACTTTCTTCATCTTACTAAAGTTGATATAAGACCATAACGTCAGTGCATTTGGAAAAATTCCACAATTTTACATTTAGGAATAAAACCGAGTTTCTTGCTTATACACATTTAGAAATCCATCTCAAGTTGCTTCAACTCATTAACTTTACATATTAAAGTTAATTAACTTTCTTTATCTTACTAAAGTTGCCATGAAGCCATAACGGCAGTACATTTGGAAAAATTCCATATTTTACACTTAGGTATTAAACCGATTTCCTTGCATATACACATTTCGAAATCCATAGCAAGATGCTATAAATCATTAACTTTATTTATTAAAGTTAATTAACTTTCTTCATCTTACTAAAGTTGATATAAGACCATAACGGCAGTGCATTTGGAAAAACTCCACAATTTTACATTTAGGAATAAAACCGAGTTTCTTGCTTATACACATTTAGAAATATATATCAAGTTGCTTCAAATCATTAGCTTTACAAATTAAAGTTAATTAACTTTCTTTATCCTACTAAAGTTGACATGAAGCCATAACGGCAGTGTATTTGGAAAGATACCATAATTTTACATTTAGTTACAAAGCCGATTTCCTTGCATATACACTTTTCGAAATCCATAGCAAGTTGCTTTAAATCATTATCTTTACATATTAAAGTTAATTAACTCTCTTTATCTTACTAAAGTTGACATGAAGCCATAACGGCTGTGCATTTGGAAAGATACCATAATTTTACATTTA
>NW_024395708.1:0-37727 GCF_016617805.1 Bactrocera tryoni | reverse complement strand
TATGTCCACTTGAGTGAGATGGTAACCTGATATGGATTTCTAAATGTGTACATGCAAGAAAGTCGGTTTCATACCTAAATGTAAAATGTGGAATTTTTTCCAAATGCAATGCCGTTTTGGCTTTATGCCAGCTTGAGTAAGATGAAGAAGATTAATAAACTTTAATATGTGAAGCTAATGATTTGAAGCAACTTGATATGGATTTCTAAATGTGAACATGCCAGAAAGTCGGTTTTATACCTAAAGGTAAAATTATTAAATTTTTCCAAATGTACTGCCGTTATGGTCTTATGTCCACTTGAGTAAGATGGTGAGGGTTAATTAACTTTAATATGTTAAGCTAATGATTTGAGGTAACCTGATATGGATTTTTTAATGTGCACATGCAAGAAAGTCGGTTTTATACCTAAATGTAAAATTATGGAATTTTTCCAAATGCACTGCCGTTATGATCTTATGTCAACTTGAGTAAGATGGTGAGGGTTAATTAACCTTAACATGTGAATTTATTAACTTAAGCAACTTGATATGGATTTTTTAATGTGTACATGCAAGAAAGTCGGTTTTATACGAAAAATGTAAAATTATGGAATTTTTCCAAATGTACTGCCGTTATGGTCTTATGTCCACTTGAGTAAGATGGTGAGGGTTAATTAACTTTAATATGTTAAGCTAATGATTTGAGGTAACCTGATATGAATTTCTAATTGTGTACATGCAAGAAAGTCGGTTTTATACCTAAATGTAAAATATGGAATTTTTTCCAAATGCACTGCCGTTTTAGCTTTATGCCAACTTGAGTAAGATGGTGAGGGTTAATTAACATTAATATGTTAAGCTAATTATTTGTGGCAACTTGATATGGATTTCTAAATGTTTACATGCAAGAAAGTCGGTTTTATAACTAAATGAAAAATTATGGAATTTTTCCTAATGCACTGCACTTATGGTCTTATGTCCACTTGAGTGAGATGGTAACCTGATATGGATTTCTAAATGTTTACATTCAAGAAAGTCGGTTTTATAACTAAATGAAAAATTATGGAATTTTTCCTAATGCACTGCACTTATGGTCTTATGTCCACTTGAGTGAGATGGTAACCTGATATGGATTTCTAAATGTGTACATGCAAGAAAGTCGGTTTCATACCTGAATGTAAAATGTGGAATTTTTTCCAAATGCAATGCCGTTTTGGCTTTATGCCAGCTTGAGTAAGATGAAGAAGATTAATAAACTTTAATATGTGAAGCTAATGATTTGAAGCAACTTGATATGGATTTTTAAATGTGAACATGCAAGAAAGTCGGTTTTATACCTTAATGTAAAATATGGATTTTTTTCCAAATGCATTGCCGTTTTGGCTTTATGCCAGCTTGAGTAAGATGGTGAGGGTTAATTAACCTTAACATGTGAATTTATTAATTGAAGCAACTTGATATGGATTTCTTAATGTGTACATGCAAGAAAGTCGGTTTTATACCTAAATGTAAAATTATGGAATTTTTCCAAATGTACTGCCGTTATGGGCTTATGTCCACTTGAGTAAGATGGTGAGGGTTAATTAACTTTAATATGTTAAGCTAATGATTTGAGGTAACCTGATATGGATTTCTAAATGTGTACATGCAAGAAAGTCGGTTTTATACCTAAATGTAAAATATGGAATTTTTTCCAAATGCACTGCCGTTTTGGCTTTATGCCAACTTGAGTAAGATGGTGAGGGTTAATTAACATTAATATGTTAAGCTGATGATTTGAGGCAACTTGATATGGATTTCTAAATGTTTACATGCAAGAAAGTCGGTTTTATAACTAAATGAAAAATTATGGAATTTTTCCTAATGCACTGCACTTATGGTCTTATGTCCACTTGAGTGAGATGGTAACCTGATATGGATTTCTAAATGTGTACATGCAAGAAAGTCGGTTTCATACCTAAATGTAAAATGGGGAATTTTTTCCAAATGCAATGCCGTTTTGGCTTTATGCCAGCTTGAGTAAGATGAAGAAGATTAATAAACTTTAATATGTGAAGCTAATGATTTGAAGCAACTTGATATGGATTTTTAAATGTGAACATGCAAGAAAGTCGGTTTTATACCTTAATGTAAAATATGGAATTTTTTCCATATGCATTGCCGTTTTGGCTTTATGCCAGCTTGAGTAAGATGGTGAGGGTTAATTAACATTAATATGTTAAGCTGATGATTTGAGGCAACTTTATATGGATTTCTAAATGTGTACATGCAAGAAAGTCGGTTTTATACCTAAATGTAAAATTATGGAATTTTCCAGTTTTTTCACATGTAAAATTGGAATTTTTCCAAATGCACTGAAGTTTCGGCTTTATGCTTAATTCTGTAAGATGCGGAAAGTTATTTAACTTTAGTATGTTAAGCTAATGAACTGAAGCAACTTGATATGGATTTCTAAATGTGACCATGCCAGAAAGTCGGTTTTATACCTAAATGTAAAATATAGAATTTTTTCCAAATGCATTGCCGTTTTGGCTTTATGCCAGCTTGAGTAAGATGGTGAGGGTTAATTAACATTAATATGTTAAGCTGATGATTTTAGGCAACTTTATATGGATTTCTAAATGTTTACATGCAAGAAAGTCGGTTTTATAACTAAATGAAAAATTATGGAATTTTTCCTAATGCACTGCACTTATGGTCTTATGTCCACTTGAGTGAGATGGTAACCTGATATGGATTTCTAAATGTGTACATGCAAGAAAGTCGGTTTCATACCTAAATGTAAAACGTGGAATTTTTTCCAAATGCAATGCCGTTTTGGCTTTATGCCAGCTTAAGTAAGATGAAGAAGATTAATAAACTTTAATATGTGAAGCTAATGATTTGAAGCAACTTGATATGGATTTTTAAATGTGAACATGCAAGAAAGTCGGTTTTATACCTTAATGTAAAATATGGAATTTTTTCCAAATGCATTGCCGTTTTGGCTTTATGCCAGCTTGAGTTAGATGGTGAGGGTTAATTAACAATAATATGTTAAGCTAATGATTTGAGGCAACTTGATATGGATTTCTAAATGTGTAAATATAAGAAAGTCGGTTTTATACCTAAATGTAAAATTATGGAATTTTTCCAAAAGCACTGCCGTTATGGTCTTATGTCAACTTCAGTAAGATGAAGAAGATTAATTAACTTTAATATGTGAATTTATTAATTTGGAGCAACTTGACATGGATTTCTAAATCTGTACATGCAAGAAAGTCGGTTTTATACCTAAATGTAAAATTCTGGAATTTTTCCAAATGCACTGCCGTTATGGTCTTATGTCAACTTCAGTAAGATGGTGAGGGTTAATTAACTTTAATATGTTAAGCTAATGATTTGAGGTAACCTGATATGAATTTCTAATTGTGTACATGCAAGAAAGTCGGTTTTATACCTAAATGTAAAATATGGAATTTTTTCAAAATGCACTGCCGTTTTAGCTTTATGCCAACTTAAGTAAGATGGTGAGGGTTAATTAACATTAATATGTTAAGCTAATGATTTGAGGCAACTTGATATGGATTTCTAAATGTTTGCATGCAAGAAAGTCGGTTTTATACCTAAATGAAAAATTATGGAATTTTTCCAAATGCACTGCCCTTATGGTCTTATGTCCACTTGAGTAAGATGGTGAGGGTTAATTAACCTTAACATGTGACTTTATTAATTTAAGCAACTTGATATGGATTTTTTAATGTGTACATACAAGAAAGTCGGTTTTATACGTAAATGTAAAATTATGGAATTTTTCCAAATGTACTGCCGTTATGGTCTTATGTCCACTTGAGTAAGATGGTGAGGGTTAATTAACTTTAATACGTTAAGCTAATGATTTGAGGTAACCTGATATGAATTTCTAATTGTGTACATGCAAGAAAGTCGGTTTTATACCTAAATGTAAAATATGGAATTTTTTCCAAATGCACTGCCGTTTTAGCTTTATGCAAACTTGAGTAAGATGGTGAGGGTTAATTAACATTAATATGTTAAGCTAATGATTTGAGGCAACTTGATATGGATTTCTAAATGTTTGCATGCAAGAAAGTCGGTTTTATACCTAAATGAAAAATTATGGAATTTTTCCAAATGCACTGCCCTTATGGTCTTATGTCCACTTGAGTAAGATGGTGAGGGTTAATTAACCTTAACATGTGAATTTATTAATTTAGGCAACTTGATATGGATTTTTTAATGTGTACATGCAAGAAAGTCGGTTTTATACGTAAATGTAAAATTATGGAATTTTTCCAAATGTACTGCCGTTATGGTCTTATGTCCACTTGAGTAAGATGGTGAGGGTTAATTAACTTTAATATGTTAAGCTAATGATTTGAGGTAACCTGCTATGGATTTCTAAATGTGTACATGCAAGAAAGTCGGTTTTATACCTAAATGTAAAATTATGGAATTTTCCAGTTTTTTCACATATAAAATTGGTGAATTTTTCCAAATGCACTACCGTTTCGGCTTTATGCTAAATTCTGTAAGATGAGGAAAGTTATTTAACTTTAATATGTTAAGCTAATGAATTGAAGCAACTTGATATGGATTTCTAAATGTGACCATGCAAGAAAGTCGGTTTTATACCTAAATGTAAAATATAGAATTTTTTCCAAATGCATTGCCGTTTTGGCTTTATGCCAGCTTGAGTAAGATGGTGAGGGTTAATTAACATTAATATGTTAAGCTGATGATTTTAGGCAACTTTATATGGATTTCTAAATGTGTACATGCAAGAAAGTCGGTTTTATACCTAAATGTAAAATTATGGAATTTTCCAGTTTTTTCACATGTAAAATTGGTGAGTTTTTCCAAATACACTACCGCTTCGGCTCTATGCTAAATTCTGTAAGATAAGGAAAGTTATTTAACTTTAGTATGCCAAGCTAATGAATTGAAGCAACTTGATATGGATTTCTAAATGTGACCATGCAAGAAAGTCGGTTTTATACCTAAATGTAATAAATAGAATTTTTTCCAAATGCATTGCCGTTTTGGCTATATGCCAGCTTGAGTTAGATGGTGAGGGTTAATTAACATTAATATGTTAAGCTAATGAATTGAAGCAACTTGATATGGATTTCTAAATGTGACCATGCAAGAAAGTCGGTTTTATACCTAAATGTAATATATAGAATTTTTTCCAAATGCATTGCCGTTTTGGCTTTATGCCAGCTTGAGTTAGATGGTGAGGGTTAATTAACATTAATATGTTAAGCTAATGATTTGAATCAACTTGATATGGATTTCTAAATGTGAACATGCCAGAAAGTCGGTTTTATACCTAAAGGTAAAATTATGGAAGTTTTCCAAATGTACTGCCGTTATGGTCTTATGTCCACTTGAGTAAGATGGTGAGGGTTAATTAACTTTAATATGTTAAGCTAATGATTTGAGGTAACCTGATATGGATTTTTTAATGTGCACATGCAAGAAAGTCGGTTTTATACCTAAATGTAAAACTATGGAATTTTTCCAAATGCACTGCCGTTATGATCTTATGTCAACTTGAGTAAGATGGTGAGGGTTAATTAACCTTAACATGTGAATTTATTAATTTAAGCAACTTGATATGGATTTTTTAATGTGTACATGCAAGAAAGTCGGTTTTATACGTAAATGTAAAATTATGGAATTTTTCCAAATGTACTGCCGTTATGGTCTTATGTCCACTTGAGTAAGATGGTGAGGGTTAATTAACCTTAATATGTTAAGCTAATGATTTGAGGTAACCTGATATGAATTTCTAATTGTGTACATGCAAGAAAGTCGGTTTTATACCTAAATGTAAAATTATGGAATTTTTCCAAATGCACTGCCGTTATGGTCTTATGTCAACTTGAGTAAGATGGTGAGGGTTTATTAACTTTAACATGTGAATTTATTTATTTGAAGCAACTTGATATGGATTTCTTAATGTGTACATGCAAGAAAGTCGGTTTTATACCTAAATGTAAAATTGTGGAATTTTTCCAAATGCACTGCCGTTTTGGCTTTATGCCAGCTTCAGTAAGATGAAGAAAATTAATAACTTAAATATGTGAATTTATTAATTTAAAGCAACTTGATATGGATTTCTAAATGTGTACATGCAAGAAAGTCGGTTTTATACCTAAATGTAAAATTGTGGATTTTTTTCCAAATGCACTGCCGTTATGGTCTATGTCAACTTGAGTAAGATGGTGAGGGTTAATTAACTTTAATATGTTAAGCTAATGATTTGAGGTAACTTGATAGGGATTTCTAAATATGTACATGCAAGAAAATCGGCTTTACACCTAAATGTAAAATTCTGGAAATTTCCAAATGCACTGCCATTTTCTTTATGCCGTCTTAAGTAAGATGAAGAAGTTTAATTAACTTTAAAATGTGAAGATAATTATTTGAAGCAACTTGATATGGATTTCTAAATGTGTACATACAAGAAAATCGGGTTTGTACCTAAATGAAAAATTACGGAATTTTTCCCAAATGCACTGCCGTTATGGCTTTATGCCAACTTCAGTAAGATGAAGAAGATTAATTAACTTTAAAATGTGAAGATAATTATTTGAAGCAACTTGATATGGATTTCTAAATGTGTACATACAAGAAAGTCGGTTTTATACCTTAATTCAAAATTATGGAGTTTTCCAAATGCACTGCCATTTTCTTTGTGCCAACTTCAGTAAGATGAAGAAGATTAATTAACTTTAAAATGTGAAGATAATTATTTGAAGCAACTTGATATGGATTTCTAAATGTGTACATACAAGAAAGTCGGTTTTATACCTAAATGTAAAATTATTGAATTTTTTCCAAATGCACTGCCGTTAAGGTCTTCTGTCAACTTGAGTAAGATGATGAGGGTTAATTAACTTTAATATGTTAAGCTAATGACTTGAGGTAACTTGATATGGATTTCTAAATGTGTACATGCAAGAAAGTCGGGTTTGTACATAAATGTAAAATTACGGAATTGTTTCCAAATGCACTGCCATTTTCTTTATGCCATCTTAAGTAAGATGAAGAAGTTAAGTTAACTTTAATATGTGAAGCTAATTATTTGAAGCAACTTGATATGGATTTCTAAATGTGTACATACAAGAAAGTCGGTTTTATACCTAAATGTAAAATTCTGGAAATTTCCAAATGCACTGCCATTTACTTTGTGCCAACTTCAATAAGATGAAGAAGATTAATTAACTTTAAAATGTGAAGATAATTATTTGAAGCAACTTGATATGGATTTCTAAATGTGTACATACAAGAAAATCGGGTTTGTACCTAAATGTAAAATTACGGAATTTTTCCCAAATGCACTGCCGTTATGGCTTTATGCCAACTTCAGTAAGATGAAGAAGATTAATTAACTTTAAAATGTGAAGATAATTATTTGAAGCAACTTGATATGGATTTCTAAATGTGTACATACAAGAAAGTCGGTTTTATACCTTAATGCAAGATTATGGAGTTTTCCAAATGCACTGCCATTTTCTTTGTGCCATCTTAAGTAAGATGAAGAAGTTAAGTTAACTTTAATATGTGAAGCTAATTATTTGAAGCAACTTGTTATGGATTTCTAAATGTGTACATACAAGAAAGTCGGTTTTATACCTAAATGTAAAATTCTGGAAATTTCCAAATGCACTGCCATTTTCTTTATGCCAACTTCAGTAAGATGAAGAAGATTAATTAACTTTAATATCTAAAACTAATGATTTGAGGCAACTGGATATGGATTTCTAAATGCGTACATGCAAGAAAATCGGGTTTGTACCTAAATGTAAAATTACGGAATTATTTCCAAATGCACTGCCGTTATGGCTTTATGCCAACTTCAGTAAGATGAAGAAGATCAACTAACTTTAATATGTTAAGCTAATGATTTGAGGTAACTAGATATGGATTTCTAAATATGTACATGCAAGAAAATCGGTTTTATACCTAAACGTAAAATTCTGGAAATTTCCAATTGCACTGCTATTTTCTTTATGCCATCTTAAGTAAGATGAAGAAGTTTAATTAACTTTAATATGTGAAGCTAATGATTTGAAGCAACTTGATATGGATTTCTAAATGTCTACATGCAAGAAAATCGGTTTTATACCTGAATGTAAAATTCTGGAAATTTCCAAATGCACTGCCATTTTCTTTATGCCATCTAAGTAAGATGAAGAAGTTTATGTAACTTTAATATGTGAAGCTAATGATTTGAAGCAACTTGATATGGATTTCTAAATGTGTACATGCAAGAAAATCGGTTTCATACCTAAATGTAAAGTTATGGAATTTTCCAAATGCAATGCCATTTTGTTTATGACAACTTCAGTAAGATGAAGAGGATTAATTGATTTTAATATCTAAAGCTAATGATTTGAGGCAACTTGACATGGATTTCTAAATGTGTACATGCCAGAAAGTCGGTTTTATACCTAAATGTAAAATTATTGAATTTTTTCCAAATGCACTGCCGTTAAGGTCTTCTGTCAACTTGAGTAAGATGATGAGGGTTAATTAACTTTAATATGCTAAGCTAATGATTTGAAGCAACTTTATATGGATTTCTAAATGTGTACATGCAAGTAAATCGGTTTCATACCTAAATGTAAAATTATGGAATTTTTTCCAAATGCACTGCCGTTAGAGTCTAATGTCAACTTGAGTAAGATGGTGAGGGTTAATTAACTTTGATATATTAAGCTAATGACTTGAGGTAACTTGATATGGATTTCTAAATGTTTACATGCAAGAAAATCGGTTTTATACTTAAATGTATAATTGTTGAATTTTTCTAAATGCACTGCCATTTTCTTTATGCCAACTTCAGTAAGATGAAGAAGATTAATTAACTTTAATATGTGAAGCTAGGGATTTGAAGCAACTTGACATGGATTTCTAAATGTGTACATACAAGAAAGTCGGGTTTTTACATAAATGTAAAATTACGGAATTGTTTCCAAATGCACTGCCATTTTCTTTATGCCATCTTAAGTAAGATGAAGAAGTTTAGTTAACTTTAATATGTGAAGATAATTATTTGAAGCAACTTGATATGGATTTAAAAATGTGTACATACAAGAAAGTCGGTTTTATACCTTAATGCAAAATTATGGAGTTTTCCAAATGCACTGCCATTTTCTTTGTGCCAACTTCAGTAAGATGAAGAAGATTAATTAACTTTAAAATGTGAAGATAATTATTTGAAGCAACTTGATAAGGATTTCTAAATGTGTACATACAAGGAAGTCGGTTTTATACCTAAATGTAAAATTCTGGAAATTTCCAAATGCACTGCCATTTACTTTGTGCCAACTTCAGTAAGATGAAGAAGATTAATTAACTTTAAAATGTGTAGATAATTATTTGAAGCAACTTGATATGGATTTCTAAATGTGTACATACAAGAAAATCGGGTTTGTACCTAAATGAAAAATTACGGAATTTTTCCCAAATGCACTGCCGTTATGGCTTTATGCCAACTTCAGTAAGATGAAGAAGATTAATTAACTTTAAAATGTGAAGATAATTATTTGAAGCAACTTGATATGGATTTCTAAATGTGTACATGCAAGAAAGTCGGTTTTATACCTTAATGTAAAACTATGGAATTTTTTCCAAATGCACTGCCGTTGGGGTCTAATGTCAACTTGAGTAAGATGGTGAGGGTTAATTAACTTTGATATGTTAAGCTAATGATTTGAGGTAACTTGATATGGATTTCTAAATGTTTACATGCAAGAAAATCGGTTTTGTACCTAAATGTTAAACTCCAGAATTTTCCAAATGCACTGCCATTTTCTTTATGCCAACTTCAGTAAGATGAAGAAGATTATTTAACTTTAATATGTGAAGCTTATGATTTGAAGCAACTTGATATGGATTTCTAAATGTGTACATGTAAGAAAATCGGTTTTATACCTAAATGTAGAATTCTGGAAATTTCCAAATGCGCTGCCATTTTCTTTTTGCCATCTTAAGTAAGATGAAGAAGTTTAATTAACATTAATATGTGAAGCTAATGATTTGAAGCAACTTGATATGGATTTCTAAATGTGTACATGCAAGAAAGTCGGTTTTATTTCTTAATGTAAAACTATGGAATTTTTTCCAAATGCACTGCCGTTGGGGTCTAATGTCAACTTGAGTAAGATGGTGAGGGTTAGTTAACTTTGTTATGTTAAGCTAATGATTTGAGGTAACTTGATATGGAATTCTAAATGTTTACATGCAAGAAAATCGGTTTTGTACCTAAATGTAAAATTCTAGAATTTTCCAAATGCACTGCCATTTTCTTTATGCCATCTTAAGTAAGATGAAGAAGTTTAATTAACTTTAATATGTGAAGCTAATGATTTGAAGCTAACTTGATATGGATTTCTAAATGTGTACATGCAAGAAAGTCGGTTTTATACCTAAATGTAAAACTATGGAATTTTTTCCAAATGCACTGCCGTTAGGGTTTAATGTCAACTTGAGTAAAATGGTGAGGGTTAATTAACTTTGATATGTTAAGCTATAATTTGAGGTAACTTGATATGGATTTCTAAATGTTTACATGCAAGAAAATCGGTTTTGTACCTAAATGTAAAATTCTAGAATTTTCCAAATGCACTGCCATTTTCTTCATGCCAACTTCAGTAAGATGATGAAGATCAATTAACTTTAATATGTTAAGCTTATGATTTGAGGTAACTTGATATGGATTTCTAAATGTGTACATGTAAGAAAATCGGTTTTATACCTAAATGTAGAATTCTGGAAATTTCCAAATGCGCTGCCATTTTCTTTTTGCCATCTTAAGTAAGATGAAGAAGTTTAATTAACTTTAATATGTGAAGCTAATGATTTGAAGCAACTTGATATGGATTTCTAAATGTGTACATGCAAGAAAGTCGGTTTTATACCTAAATGTAAAACTATGGAATTTTTTCCAAATGCACTGCCGTTAGGGTTTAATGTCAACTTGAGTAAAATGGTGAGGGTTAATTAACTTTGATATGTTAAGCTATAATTTGAGGTAACTTGATATGGATTTCTGAATGTTTACATGCAAGAAAATCGGTTTTGTACCTAAATGTAAAATTACGGAATTTTTTTTTCAAATGCACTGCCGTTATGGCTTTATGCCAACTTCAGTAAGTTGAAGAAGATCAATTAACCTCAATATGTTAAGCTAATGATTTGAGGTAACTTGATATGGATTTCTAAATATGTACATGCAAGAAAATCGATTTTATACCTAAACGTAAAATTCTGAAAATTTCCAAAGGCATTGCTATTTTCTTTATGCCATCTTAAGTAAGATGAAGAAGTTTAATTAACTTTAATATGTGAAGCTAATGATTTGAAGCAACTTGATATGGATTTCTAAATGTCTACATGCAAGAAAATCGGTTTCATACCTGAATGTAAAATTCTGGAAATTTCCAAATGCACTGCCATTTTCTTCATGCCAACTTCAGTAAGATGATGAAGATCAATTAACTTTAATATGTTAAGCTAATGATTTGAGGTAACTTGATATGGATTTCTAAATGTGTACATGCAAGAAAGTCGGTTTTATACCTGAATGTAAAATTCTGGAAATTTCCAAATGCACTGCCATTTTCTTTATGCCATCTTAAGTAAGATGAAGAAGTTTATTTAACTTGAATAAGTGAAGCTAATGATTTGAGGTAACTTGATATGGATTTCTAAATATGTACATGCAAGAAAATCGATTTTATACCTAAACGTAAAATTCTGGAAATTTCCAAAGGCATTGCTATTTTCTTTATGCCATCTTAAGTAAGATGAAGAAGTTTAATTAACTTTAATATGTGAAGCTAATGATTTGAAGCAACTTGATATGGATTTCTAAATGTCTACATGCAAGTAAATCGGTTTCATACCTAAATGTAAAATAATGAAATTTTCCAAATGCATTCCCACTCTCTTTACGCCAAATTCAGTAACATGAAGAAGATTAATTAACTTTAATATGTGAAGCTAATGATTTGAGGTAACTTGATATGGACTTCTAAATGTGTACATGCAAGAAAATCGGGTTTGTACCTAAATGTAAAATTACGGAATTTTTTTTTCAAATGCACTGCCGTTATGGCTTTATGCCAACTTCAGTAAGATGAAGAAGATCAATTAACCTTAATATGTTAAGCTAATGATTTGAGCTAACTTGATATGGATTTCTAAATATGTACATGCAAGAAAATCGATTTTATACCTAACGTAAAATTCTGGAAATTTCCAAAGGCATTGCTATTTTCTTTATGCCATCTTAAGTAAGATGAAGAAGTTTAATTAACTTTAATATGTGAAGCTAATGATTTAAAGCAACTTGATATGGATTTCTAAATGTCTACATGCAAGAAAATCGGTTTTATACCTGAATGTAAAATTCTGGAAATTTCCAAATGCACTGCCATTTTCTTTATGCCATCTTAAGAAAGATGAAGAAACTTAATTAACTTAAATATGTGAAGCTAATGATTTTAAGCAACTTGATAAAGATTTCTAAATGTCTACATGCAAGTAAATCGGTTTCATACCTAAATGTAAAATAATGAAATTTTCCAAATGCACTCCCACTCTCTTTACGCCAAATTCAGTAACATGAAGAAGATTAATTAACTTTAATATGTGAAGCTAATGATTTGAGGTAACTTGATATGGACTTCTAAATGTGTACATGCAAGAAAATCGGGTTTGTACCTAAATGTAAAATTACGGAATTTTTTTTTCAAATGCACTGCCATTTTCTTTATGCCATATTAGGAAAGATGAAGAAACTTAATTAACTTTAATATGTGAAGCCAATGATTTTAAGCAACTTGATAAAGATTTCTAAATGTCTACATGCAAGTAAATCGGTTTCATACCCAAATGTAAAATAATGAAATTTTCCAAATGCACTGCTATTTTCTTTATGCCATCTTAAGTAAGATGAAGAAGTTTAATTAACTTTAATATGTGAAGCTAATGATTTGAAGCAACTTGATATGGATTTCTAAATGTCTACATGCAAGAAAATCGGTTTTATACCTAAACGTAAAATTCTGGAAATTTCCAATTGCACTGCTATTTTCTTTATGCCATCTTAAGTAAGATGAAGAAGTTTAATTAACTTTAATATGTGAAGCTAATGATTTGAAGCAACTTGATATGGATTTCTAAATGTCTACATGCAAGAAAATCGGTTTTATACCTGAATGTAAAATAATGAAATTTTCCAAATGCAATGCCATTTTGTTTATGCCAACTTCAGTAAGATGAAGAAGATTAATTGACTTTAATATCTAAAGCTAATGATTTGAGGCAACTTGACATGGATTTCTAAATGTGTACATGCCAGAAAGTCGGTTTTATACCTAAATGTAAAATTATTGAATTTTTTCCAAATGCACTGCCGTTAAGGTCTTCTGTCAACTTGAGTAAGATGATGAGGGTTAATTAACTTTAATATGCTTAGCTAATGATTTGAAGCAACTTTATATGGATTTCTAAATGTGTAGATGCAAGTAAATCGGTTTCATACCTAAATGTAAAATTATGGAATTTTTTCCATCGTCTTCTGTCAACTTGAGTAAGATGATGAGGGTTAATTAACTTTAATATGCTAAGCTGATGATTTGAAGCAACTTAATATGGATTTCTAAATGTGTACATGCAAGAAAATCGGTTTCGTACCTAAATGTAAAATTATGGAATTTTGCAAATGCACTGCCATTTTCTTTATGCCAACTTCAGTGAGATGAAGAAGATTAATTAACTTTAATATCTAAAACTAATGATTTGAGGCAACTGGATATGGATTTCTAAATGTGTACATGCAAGAAAATCGGGTTTGTACCTAAATGTAAAATTACGGAATTATTTCCAAATGCACTGCCGTTATGGCTTTATGCCAACTTCAGTAAGTTGAAGAAGATCAATTAACCTCAATATGTTAAGCTAATCATTTGAGGTAACTTGATATGGATTTCTAAATATGTACATGCACGAAAATCGATTTTATACCTAAACGTAAAATTCTGGAAGTTTCCAAAGGCATTGCTAATTTCTTTATGCCATCTTAAGTAAGATGAAGAAGTTTATTTAACTTTAATATGTGAAGCTAATGATTTGAAGCAACTTGATATGGATTTCTAAATGTGTACATGCAAGAAAATCGGTTTCATACTTAAATGTAAAATTATGGAATTTTCCAAATGCAATGCCATTTTCTTTGTGCCAACTTCAGTGAGATGAAGAAGATTAATTAACTTTAAAATCTAAAACTAATGATTTGAGGCAACTGGATATGGATTTCTAAATGTGTACATGCAAGAAAATCGGGTTTGTACCTAAATGTAAAATTACGGAATTATTTCCAAATGCACTGCCGTTATGGCTTTATGCCAACTTCAGTTAGTTGAAGAAGATCAATTAACCTCAATATGTTAAGCTAATCATTTGAGGTAACTTGATATGGATTTCTAAATATGTACATGCAAAAAAACCGATTTTATACCTAAACGTAAAATTCTGGAAGTTTCCAAAGGCATTGCTAATTTCTTTATGCCATCTTAAGTAAGATGAAGAAGTTTAATTAACTTTAATATGTGAAGCTTATGATTTGAAGCAACTTGATATGGATTTCTAAATGTCTACATGCAAGAAAATCGGTTTTATACCTAAATGTAAAATTCTGGAAATTTCCAAATGCACTGCCATTTTCTTTATGCCATCTTAAGTAAGATGAAGAAGTTTATTTAACTTTTATAAGTGAAGCTAATGATTTGAAGCAACTTGATATGGATTTCTTAATGTGTACATGCAAGAAAATCGGTTTCATACCTAAATGTAAAATTATGGAATTTTCCAAATGCAATGCCATTTTCTTTATGCCAACTTCAGTAAGATGAAGAAGATTAATTAACTTTAATATCTAAAGCTAATGATTTGAGACAGCTAGACATGGATTTCTAAATGTGTACATGCCAGAAAGTCGGTTTTATACCTAAATGTAAAATTATTGAATTTTTTCCAAATGCACTGCCGTTAAGGTCTTCTGTCAACTTGAGTAAGATGATGAGGGTTAATTAACTTTAATATGTTAAGCTAATGATTTGAAGCAACTTGATATGGATTTCTAAATGTGTACATGCAAGAAAGTCGGTTTTATACCTAAATGTAAAATTATGGAATTTTTTCCAAATGCACTGCCGTTGGAGTCTAATGTCAACTTGAGTAAGATGGTGAGGGTTAATTAACTTTGATATATTAAGCTAATGACTTGAGGTAACTTGATATGGATTTCTAAATGTTTACATGCAAGAAAATCGGTTTTGTACATAAATGTAAAATTACGGAATTGTTTCCAAATCCACTGCCATTTTCTTTATGCCATCTTAAGTAAGATGAAGAAGATTAATTAACTTTAATATGTGAAGCTAGGGATTTGAGGCAACTTGATATGGATTTCTAAATGCGTACATGCAAGAAAATCGGTTTTATACCTAAATGTAAAATTGTTGAATTTTTCCAAATGCACTGCCATTTTCTTTATGCCAACTTCAGTAAGATGAAGAAGATTAATTAACTTTAATATGTGAAGCTAGGGATTTGAAGCAACTTGACATGGATTTCTAAATGTGTACATACAAGAAAGTCGGGTTTGTACATAAATGTAAAATTACGGAATTGTTTCCAAATGCACTGCCATTTTCTTTATGCCATCTTAAGTAAGATGAAGAAGTTTAGTTAACTTTAATATGTGAAGCTAATTATTTGAAGCAACTTGATATGGATTTCTAAATGTGTACATACAAGAAAGTCGGTTTTATACCTTAATGCAAAATTATGGAGTTTTCCAAATGCACTGCCATTTTCTTTGTGCCAACTTCAGTAAGATGAAGAAGATTAATTAACTTTAAAATGTGAAGATAATTATTTGAAGCAACTTGATATGGATTTCTAAATGTGTACATACAAGAAAGTCGGTTTTATACCTTAATGCAAAAGTATGGAGTTTTCCAAATGCACTGCCATTTTCTTTGTGCCAACTTCGTAAGATGAAGAAGATTAATTAACTTTAAAATGTGAAGATAATTATTTGAAGCAACTTGATATGGATTTCTAAATGTGTACATGCAAGAAAGTCGGTTTTATACCTAAATGTAAAACTATGGAATTTTTTCCAAATGCACTGCCGTTAGGGTTTAATGTCAACTTGAGTAAAATGGTGAGGGTTAATTAACTTTGATATGTTAAGCTAATGATTTGAGGTAACTTGATATGGATTTCTAAATGTTTACATGCAAGAAAATCGGTTTTGTACCTAAATGTAAAATTCTAGAATTTTCGAAATGCACTGCCATTTTCTTTATGCCAACTTCAGTAAGATGATGAAGATCAATTAACTTTAATATGTTAAGCTAATGATTTGAGGTAACTTGATATGGATTTCTAAATGTGTACATGCAAGAAAGTCGGTTTTATACCTAAATGTTAAATTATGGAATTTTTTCCAAATGCACTGCCATTTTCTTTATGCCATCTTAGGAAAGATGGAGAAACTTAATTAACTTTAATATGTGAAGCTAATGATTTTAAGCAACTTGATAAGGATTTCTAAATGTCTACATGCAAGTAAATCGGTTTCATACCTAAATGTAAAATAATGAAATTTTCCAAATGCACTCCCACTCTCTTTACGCCAAATTCAGTAAGATGAAGAAGATTAATTAACTTTAATATGTGAAGCAAATGATTTGAGGTAACTTGATATGGACTTTTTAATGTGAACATGCAAGAAAATCGGGTTTGTACCTAAATTTAAAATTACGGAATTTTTTTTCAAATGCACTGCCGTTATGGCTTTATGCCAACTTCAGTAAGATGAAGAAGATCAATTAACCTTAATATGTTAAGCTAATGATTTGAGGTAACTTGATATGGATTTCTAAATATGTACATGCAAAAAAATCGATTTTATACCTAAACGTAAAATTCTTGAAATTTCCAAAGGCATTGCTATTTTCTTTATGAAATCTTAAGTAAGATAAGGAAGTTTAATTAACTTTAATATGTTAAGCTAATGATTTGAGGTAACTTGATATGGATTTCTAAATATGTACATGCAAGAAAAACGGTTTTATACCTAAATGTAAAATTCTGGAAATTTCCAAATGCACTGCCATTTTTTCTTTATGCCATCTTAAGTAAGATGAAGAAGTTTATTTAACTTTAATATGTGAAGCTAATGATTTGAAGCAACTTGATATGGACTTCTAAATGTGTACATGCAAGAAAATTGGGTTTGTACCTAAATGTAAAATTACGGAATTTTTTCCAACTGCACTGCCGTTATGGCTTTATGCCAACTTCGGTAAGATGATGAAGATCAATTAACTGTAATATGTTAAGCTAATGATTTGAGGTAACTTGATATGGATTTCTAAATATGTACATGCAAGAAAATCGGTTTTACACCTAAATGTAAAATTCTGGAAATTTCCAAATGCACTGCCATTTTCTTTATGCCATCTTAAGTAAGATGAAGAAGTTTAATTAACTCTAATATGTGAAGCTAATGATTTGGTGCAACTTGATGTGGATTTCTAAATGTTTAAATGCAGGAAAATCAGTTTTATACCTATATGTAAAATTCTGGAAATTTCCAAATGCACTGCCATTTTCTTTATGCCATCTTAAGAAAGATGAAGAATCTTAATTAACTTTAATATGTGAAGCTAGTGATTTTAAGCAACTTGATAAGGATTTCTAAATGTCTACATGCAAGTAAATCGGTTTCATACCTAAATGTAAAATAATGAAATTTTCCAAATGCACTTCCACTCTCTTTACGCCAAATTCAGTAAGATGAAGAAGATTAATTAACTTTAATATGTGAAGCTAATGATTTGAGGTAACTTCATATGGACTTCTAAATGTGTACATGCAAGAAAATCGGGTTTGTACCTAAATGTAAAATTACGGAATTTTTTTTTCAAATGCACTGCCGTTATGGCTTTATGCCAACTTCAGTAAGTTGAAGAAGATCAATTAACCTCAATATGTTAAGCTAATGATTTGAGGTAACTTGATATGGATTTCTAAATATGTACATGCAAGAAAATCGGTTTTTTACCTAAATGTAAAATTCTGGAATTTTCCAAATGCACTGTTGTTTTGCTTCATGCCAACTTTAGTAAGATGAACAAGGTTAATTAACTTTAGTATGTGAAGCTAATGATTTGAAGCAACTTGATATGGATTTCTAAATGTCTACATGCAAGAAAATCGGTTTTATACCTGAATGTAAAATTCTGGAAATTTCCAAATGCACTGCCATTTTCTTTATGCCATCTAAGTAAGATGAAGAAGTTTATGTAACTTTAATATGTGAAGCTAATGATTTGAAGCAACTTGATATGGATTTCTTAATGTGTACATGCAAGAAAATCGGTTTCAAACCTAAATGTAAAATTATGGAATTTTCCAAATGCAATGCCATTTTCTTTATGCCAACTTCAGTAAGATGAAGAAGATTAATTAACTTTAATATGTGAAGCTAGGGATTTGAGGCAACTAGACATGGATTTCTAAATGTGTACATGCAAGAAAATCGATTTTATACCTAAACGTAAAATTCTGGAAGTTTCCAAAGGCATTGCTATTTTCTTTATGCCATCTTAAGTAAGATGAAGAAGTTTAATTAACTTTAATATGTGAAGCTAATGATTTGAAGCAACTTGATATGGATTTCTAAATGTCTACATGCAAGAAAATCGGTTTTATACCTAAATGTAAAATTCTGGAAATTTCCAAATGCACTGCCATTTTCTTTATGCCATCTTTAGTAAGATGAAGAAGTTTATTTAACTTTAATAAGTGAAGCTAATGATTTGAAGCAACTTGATATGGATTTTTTAATGTGTACATGCAAGAAAATCGGTTTCAAACCTAAATGTAAAATAATGAAATTTTCCAAATGCACTTCCACTCTCTTTACGCCAAATTCAGTAAGATGAAGAAGATTAATTAACTTTAATATCTAAAACTAATGATTTGAGGCAACTGGATATGGATTTCTAAATGTGTACATGCAAGAAAATCGGGTTTGTACCTAAATGTAAAATTACGGAATTATTTCCAAATGCACTGCCGTTATGGCTTTATGCCAACTTCAGTAAGATGAAGAAGATCAACTAACTTTAGTATGTTAAGCTAATGATTTGAGGTAACTTGATATGGATTTCTAAATATGAACATGCAAGAAAATCGGTTTTATACCTAAACGTAAAATTCTGGAAATTTCCAAATGCACTGCCATTTTCTTTATGCCATCTAAGTAAGATGAAGAAGTTTATGTAACTTTAATATGTGAAGCTAATGATTTGAAGCAACTTTATATGGATTTCTAAATGTGTACATGCAAGGAAATCGGTTTCATACCTAAATGTAAAATTATGGAATTTTCCAAATTCAATGCCGTTAAGGTCTTCTGTCAACTTGAGTAAGATGATGAGGGTTAATTAACTTTTATATTTTAAGCTAATGATTTGAGGTAACTTGATATGGACTTCTAAATGTGTACATGCAAGAAAATCGGGTTTGTACCTAAATGTTAAATTACGGAATTTTTTTTTCAAATGCACTGCCGTTATGGCTTTATGCCAACTTCAGTAAGTTGAAGAAGATCAATTAACCTCAATATGTTAAGCTAATCATTTGAGGTAACTTGATATGGATTTCTAAATATGTACATGCAAGAAAATCGATTTTATACCTAAACGTAAAATTCTGGAAGTTTCCAAAGGCATTGCTATTTTCTTTATGCCATCTTAAGTAAGATGAAGAGGTTTATGTAACTTTAATATGTGAAGTTAATGATTTGGTGCAACTTGATGTGGATTTCTAAATGTCTAAATGCAAGAAAATCGGTTTTATACCTAAATGTAAAATTCTGGAATTTTCCAAATGCACTGCCATTTTCTTTATGCCATCTTAAGTAAGATGAAGAAGTTTATTTAACTTTAATAAGTGAAGCTAATGATTTGAAGCAACTTGATATGGATTTCTTAATGTGTACATGCAAGAAAATCGGTTTCAAACCTAAATGTAAAATTATGGAATTTTCCAAATGCAATGCCATTTTCTTTATGCCAACTTCAGTAAGATGAAGAAGATTAATTAACTTTAATATGTGAAGCTAGGGATTTGAGGCAACTTGACATGGATTTCTAAATGTGTACATGCCAGAAAGTCGGTTTTATACCTAAATGTAAAATTATTGAATTTTTTCCAAATGCATTGCCGTTAAGGTCTTCTGTCAACTTGAGTAAGATGATGAGGGTTAATTAACTTTAATATGTTAAGCTAATGATTTGAAGCAACTTGATATGGATTTCTAAATGTGTACATGCAAGAAAGTCGGTTTTATACCTACATGTAAAATTATGGAATTTTTTCCAAATGCACTGCCGTTAGAGTCTAATGTCAACTTGAGTAAGATGGTGAGGGTTAATTAACTTTGATATATTAAGCTAATGACTTGAGGTAACTTGATATGGATTTCTAAATGTTTACATGCAAGAAAAT
This sequence comes from Bactrocera tryoni, assembly GCF_016617805.1. NCBI lineage: Eukaryota > Metazoa > Arthropoda > Insecta > Diptera > Tephritidae > Bactrocera > Bactrocera tryoni. The sequence continues at coordinate 17,138 of NW_024395708.1, read as the reverse complement.
CGGTTTTGTACCTAAATGTAAAATTCAAGAATTTTTCAAATGCACTGCCATTTTCTTTATGCCAACTTCAGTAAGATGAAGAAGATTAATTAACTTTAATATGTGAAGCTAAGGATTTGAAGCAACTTGAGATGGATTTCTAAATGTGTACATACAAGAAAGTCGGGTTTGTACATAAATGTAAAATTACGGAATTGTTTCCAAATGCACTGCCATTTTCTTTATGCCATCTTAAGTAAGATGAAGAAGTTTAGTTAACTTTAATATGTGAAGCTAATTATTTGAAGCAACTTGATATGGATTTCTAAATGTGTACATACAAGAAAGTCGGTTTTATACCTTAATGCAAAATTATGGAGTTTTCCAAATGCACTGCCATTTTCTTTATGCCATCTTAAGAGAGATGAAGAAACTTAATTAACTTTAATATGTGAAGCTAATGATTTTAAGCAACTTGATAAAGATTTCTAAATGTCTACATGCAAGTAAATCGGTTTCATACCTAAATGTAAAATAATGAAATTTTCCAAATGCACTCCCACTCTCTTTACGCCAAATTCAGTAACATGAAGAAGATTAATTAACTTTAATATGTGAAGCTAATGATTTGAGGTAACTTGATATGGACTTCTAAATGTGTACATGCAAGAAAATCGGGTTTGTGCCTAAATGTAAAATTACGGAATTTTTTTTTCAAATGCACTGCCGTTATGGCTTTATGCACACTTCAGTCAGATGAAGAAGATCAATTAACCTTAATATGCTAAGCTAATGATTTGAGGTAACTTGATATGGATTTCTAAATATGTACATGCAGAGAAAATCGATTTTATACCTAAACGGAAAATTCTGGAAATTTCCAAAGGCATTGCTATTTTCTTTATGAAATCTTAAGTAAGATAAGAAGTTTAATTATCTTTAATATGTGAAGCTAATGATTTGAAGCAACTTGATATGGATTTCTAAATGTCTACATGCAAGAAAATCGGTTTTATACCTGAATGTAAAATTCTGGAAATTTCCAAATGCACTGCCATTCTCTTTATGCCATCTTAAGTAAGATGAAGAAGTTTATTTAACTTTAATAAGTGAAGCTAATGATTTGAGGTAACTTGATATGGATTTCTAAATATGTACATGCAAGAAAATCGATTTTATACCTAAACGTAAAATTCTGGAAATTTCCAAAGGCATTGCTATTTTCTTTATGCCATCTTAAGTAAGATGAAGAAGTTTAATTAACTTTAATATGTGATTTGAAGCAACTTGATATGGATTTCTAAATGTCTACATGCAAGAAAATCGGTTTTATACCTGAATGTAAAATTCTGGAAATTTCCAAATGCACTGCCATTTTCTTTATGCCATTTTAAGTAAGATGAAGAAGATTAATTAACTTTAAAATGTGAAGATAATTATTTGAAGCAACTTGATATGGATTTCTAAATGTGTACATGCAAGAAAGTCGGTTTTATACCTAAATGTAAAACTATGGAATTTTTTCCAAATGCACTGCCGTTAGGGTTTAATGTCAACTTGAGTAAGATGGTGAGGGTTAATTAACTTTGATATGTTAAGCTAATGATTTGAGGTAACTTGATATGGATTTCTAAATGTTTACATGCAAGAAAATCGGTTTTGTACCTAAATGTTAAGCTCCAGAATTTTCCAGATGCACTGCCATTTTCTTTATGCCAACTTCAGTAAGATGAAGAAGATTATTTAACTTTAATATGTGAAGCTTATGATTTGAAGCAACTTGATATGGATTTCTAAATGTGTACATGTAAGAAAATCGGTTTTATACCTAAATGTAGAATTCTGGAAATTTCCAAATGCGCTGCCATTTTCTTTTTGCCATCTTGAGTAAGATTAAGAAGGTTAATTAACTTTAATATGTGAAGCTAATGATTTGAAGCAACTTGATATGGATTTCTTTATGCGTACATGCAAGAGAGTCGGTTTTGTACCTAAACGTAAAATTATGGAATTTTTTCCAAATACACTGCCGTTATGGTCTAATGTCAACTTGAGTAAGATGAAAAAAGTTAATTAACTTTAATATGTTAAGCTAATGATTTGAAGCAACTTTATATGGATTTCTAAATGTGTACATGCAAGAAGTCGGTTTTATACCTAAATGTTAAAGTATGGAATTTTTTCCAAATGTACTGCCGTTATGGGCTTATGTCAACTTGAGTAAAATGATGAGGGTTAATTAACTTCAATATGCTAAGCTAGTGATTTAAAGCAGCTTGAGATGGATTGCTAAATGTGTACAGGCAAGAAAATCGGTTTTATACCTAAATGTAAAATTGTGGAATTTTTCCAAATGCGGTGCCGTTATGGTTTTATGCCAACTTTAGTAGGATGAAGAAAGTTAACTAACTTTAATTTGTGAATTTAATAACTTGAAGCAACTTGATATGGATTTCTAAATGTGTACATGCAAGAAAGTCGATTTTATACCTAAATGTAAAATTATGGAATTTTTCCATATGCACTGCCGTTTTGGCTTTATGCCAACTTCTGTAAGACGAAGAAGGTTAAATAACATTAAATGTGAAGCTTATGATTTGATGCAACTTGATATGGATTTTTAGCTTTGTACATGCAAGAAAATCGGTTTTATACCTAAATGTAAAATTAAGGCATTTTTTCCAAATGCAATGCAGTTGTGGTCTTATGTCAACTTAAGTAAAATGATGAGGGTTAATTAACTTTAATATGTTAAGCTAATGATTTGAAGCAACTTGATATGGATTGCTAAATGTTTAAATGCAGGAAAATTGGTTTTATACCTAAATGTAAAATTGTGGAATTTTTCCAAATGCACTGCCGTTTTTACTTTATGTCAACTTCTGTAAGATGACGAAGGTTAATTAATTTTAATATGTTAAGATTTGAGTATTATTTGAAGCAACTTGATATGGATTTCCAAATGCGTACATGCAAGAAAGTCGGTCTTATACCTAAATGTAAAATTATGGAATTTTTTCCAAATGCACTGCCGTTATGGACTTATGTCAACTTAAGTAGGATGAAGAAAGTTAATTAACTTTAATATGTGAATTTAATAATTTGAAACAACTTGATATGGATTTTTAAATGTGTACATGCAAGAAAGCCGGTTTTATACCTAAATGTAAAATTAAGGATTTTTTTTCAAATGCACTGCCGTTGTGGTCTTATGTCAAATTGAGTAAAAGATGATGGTTAATTAATTTTATTATGTGAATTTAATAATTTGAAGCAACTTGATATGGATTTCTTAATGTGTACAGGCAAGAAAATCGGTTTTATACCTAAATGTAAAATTATGGAATTTTTCCAAATGCACTGCCGTTATGGGCTTATGTCTACTTGAGTAAAATGATGATGGTTATTTAAATTTAATTTGTGAATTTATTAGTTTGAAGCAACTTGATATGGATTTCTAAATGTGTACATGCAAGAAAGTCGATTTTATACCTAAATGTAAAATTATGGAATTTTTCCATATGCACTGCCGTTTTGGCTTTATGCCAACTTCTGTAAGACGAAGAAGGTTAAATAACTTTAAATGTGAAGCTTATGATTTGATGCAACTTGATATGGATTTTTAGCTGTGTACATGCAAGAAAATCGGTTTTATACCTAAATGTAAAATTATGGAATTTTTCCAAATGCACTGTCGTTATGGTCTTATGTCAACTTGCGTAAAATGATGAGGGTTAATTTACTTTATTATGTTAAGCTAATGATTTGAAGCAACTTGATATGGATTGCTAAATGTTTAAATGCAGGAAAATTGGTTTTATACCTAAATGTAAAATTGTGGAATTTTTCCAAATGCACTGCCGTTTTTACTTTATGTCAACTTCTGTAAGATGACGAAGGTTAATTAACTTTAATATGTTAAGATTTGAGTATTATTTGAAGCAACTTGATATGGATTTCCAAATGCGTACATGCAAGAAAGTCGGTTTTATACCTAAATGTAAAATTATGGAAATTTTTCCAAATGCACTGCCGTTATGGACTTATGTCAACTTAAGTAAGATGAAGAAAGTTAATTAACTTAAATAAGAGAATTTAATAACTTGAAGCAACTTGATATGGATTTCCAAATGCGTACATGCTAGAAAACCGGTTTTGTACCTAAATGTAAAATTAAGGAATTTTTTCCAAATGCACTGACGTTGTGGTATTATGTCAAATTGAGTAAAAGATGATGGTAAATTAATTTTATTATGTGAATTTAATAATTTGAAACAAATTGACATGGATTTCTAAATGTGTATATGCAAGAAAGTCGGTTTTATACCTAAATGTATAATTATGGAATTTTTTCCAACTGCACTGCCGTTATGGTCTTATGTCAACTTGAGTAAAAGATGATGGTTAATTAATTTTATTATGTGAATTTAATAATTTGAAACAACTTGACATGGATTTCTAAATGTGTATATGCAATAAAGTCGGTTTTATACCTAAATGTAGATTTATGGAATTTTTACAAATACACTGTTGGTATGGTCTTATGCCAACTTCTGTAAGATGAAGAAAGTTAATTAACTTAAATAAGAGAATTTAATAATTTGAAACAACTTGATATGAATTTTTAAATATGTACATGCAAGAAAGTCGGTTTTATACCTAAATGTAAAACTATGGAATTTTTTCCAAATGCATTGCCGTTATGGTCTTATGTCAACTTTAGTAAGACGATAATTAACCCTTATATAATTAACCCTTATTAAGCTTAATTTGTGAGTTTAATAATTTGAAGCAACTTGATATGGATTTCCAAATGTGTACATGCAAGAAAGTCGTTTTTATACCTAAATGTTAAATTATGGAACTTTTTCCAAATGCACTGCCGTTATGGTCTTATGTCAACTTGAGTAAAATAATGAGGGTTAATTTACTTTAAAATGCTACGCTAAAGATTTGAAGCATTTTTATATGCATTGCTTAATGTGGACATGCAAGAAAAGTCGGCTTCATACCTAAATGTAAAATTGTGGAATATTTCCAAATGCACTGCCGTTATGGCTCCATGTCAACTTGAGTATGAAGATGAGGGTTAATTAACTTTAGTATGTTAAGCTAATGATTTGAAGCAACCTAATATGGATTTCTAAATGTGTACAGGCAAGAAAATCGGTTTTGTATCTAAATGTAAAATTGTGGAATTTTTCCAAATGCGGTGCCGTTATGGTTTTATGCCAACTTAAGTAGGATGAAGAAAGTTAACTAACTTTAATATGTGAATTTAATAATTTGAAACAACTCGATATAGATTTCTAAATGTGTATATGCAAGAAAGTCGCTTTTACACCTAAATGTAAAATTAAGGCAATTTTTCCAAATGCACTGCCGTTGTGGTCTTATGTCAACTTCAGTAAGATGATATGGGTTAATAAACTTTTATATGTGAATTTAATAATTTGAAACAACCTGATATGGATTTCTAAATGTGTACATGCAAGAAAGTCAGTCTTATACCTAAATGTAAAATTAAGCAATATTTTCCAAATGCACTGCCGTTATGGTCTTATGTCAACTTGAGTAAAATGATGAGGGTTAATTAACTTTAATATGCTAAGCTAGTGATTTGAAGCAGCTTGATATGGATTGCTAAATGTGGACATGCAAGAAAAGTCGGTTTTATACCTAAATGTAAAATTGTGGAATATTTCCAAATGCACTGCCGTTATGGCTCCATGTCAACTTGAGTATGAAGATGAGGGTTAGTTAACTTTAGTATGTTAAGCTAATGATTTGAAGCAAATTGATATGGATTTCTAAATGTGTACAGGCAAGAAAATCGGTTTTATATCTAAATGTAAAATTGTGGAATTTTTCCAAATGCGGTGCCGTTATGGTTTTATGCCAACTTTGGTAGGATGAAGAAAGTTAACTAACTTTAATATGTGAATTTAATAACTTGAAGCAACTTGATATGGATTTCCAAATGCGTACATGCAAGAAAGTCGGTTTTATACCTAAATGTAAAATTATGGAATTTTTTCCAAATGCACTGCCGTTATGGACTTATGTCAACTTAAGTAAGATGAAGAAAGTTTATTAACTTAAATAAGAGAATTTAATAATTTGAAACAACTTGATATGGGTTTCTAAACGTGTACATGCAAGAAAGTCGGTTTTATACCTAAATGTAAAATTATGGAATTTTTCCATATGCACTGCCGTTTTGGCTTTATGCCAACTTCTGTAAGACGAAGAAGGTTAAATAACTTTAAATGTGAAGCTAATGATTTGAAGCAACTTGATATGGATTTTTAGCTGTGTACATGCAAGAAAATCGGTTTTATACCTAAATGTAAAATTATGGAATTTTTCCAAATGCACTGCCGTTATGGGCTTATGTCTACTTGAGTAAAATGATGATGGTTATTTAAATTTAATTTGTGAATTTATTAGTTTGAAGCAACTTGATATGGATTTCTAAATGTGTACATGCAAGAAAGTCGATTTTATACCCAAATATAAAATTATGGAATTTTTCCATATGCACTGCCGTTTTGGCTTTATGCCAACTTCTGTAAGACGAAGAAGGTTAAATAACTTTAAATGTGAAGCTTATGATTTGATGCAACTTGATATGGATTTTTAGCTGTGTACATGCAAGAAAATCGGTTTTATACCTAAATGTAAAATTATGGAATTTTTCCAAATGCACTGTCGTTATGGTCTTATGTCAACTTGCGTAAAATGATGAGGGTTAATTTACTTTATTATGTTAAGCTAATGATTTGAAGCAACTTGATATGGATTGCTAAATGTTTAAATGCAGGAAAATTGGTTTTATACCTAAATGTAAAATTGTGGAATTTTTCCAAATGCACTGCCGTTTTTACTTTATGTCAACTTCTGTAAGATGACGAAGGTTAATTAATTTTAATATGTTAAGATTTGAGTATTATTTGAAGCAACTTGATATGGATTTCCAAATGCGTACATGCAAGAAAGTCGGTCTTATACCTAAATGTAAAATTATGGAATTTTTTCCAAATGCACTGCCGTTATGGACTTATGTCAACTTTAGTAGGATGAAGAAAGTTAATTAACTTTAATATGTGAATTTAATAATTTGAAACAACTTGATATGGATTTTTAAATGTGTACATGCAAGAAAGCCGGTTTTATACCTAAATGTAAAATTAAGGATTTTTTTTCAAATGCACTGCCGTTGTGGTCTTATGTCAAATTGAGTAAAAGATGATGGTTAATTAATTTTATTATGTGAATTTAATAATTTGAAGCAACTTGATATGGATTTCTAAATGTGTACAGGCAAGAAAATCGGTTTTATCCCTAAATGTAAAATTGTGGAATTTTTCCAAATGCGGTGCCGTTATGGTTTTATGCCAACTTTAGTAGGATGAAGAAAGTTAACTAACTTTAATTTGTGAATTTAATAACTTGAAGCAACTTGATATGGATTTCTAAATGTGTACATGCAAGAAAGTCGATTTTATACCTAAATGTAAAATTATGGAATTTTTCCATATGCACTGCCGTTTTGGCTTTATGCCAACTTCTGTAAGACGAAGAAGGTTAAATAACATTAAATGTGAAGCTTATGATTTGATGCAATTTGATATGGATTTTTAGCTGTGTACATGCAAGAAAATCGGTTTTATACCTAAATGTAAAATTATGGAATTTTTCCAAATGCACTGCCGTTTTGGCTTTATGCACACTTCTGTAAGATGAAGAAAGTTAATTATCTTTAATATGTGAATTCAATAATTTAAAACAACTTGATATGGATTTCTAAATGTGTACATGCCAGAATATCGGTTTTATACCTAAATGTAAAATTGTGGAATTTTTCCAAATGCACCGCCGTTTTGGCTTTATGCCAACTTCTGTAAGTTGAGGAATGTTAATTATCTTTAATATGTGAATTTAATAATTTAAAACATTTTGATATGGATTTCTAAATATGTACATACCAGAAAATCGGTTTTATACCTAAATGTAAAATTATGGAATTTTTCCAAATGCACTGCCGTTTTGGCTTTATGCACACTTCTGTAAGATGAAGAAAGTTAAATATCTTTAATATGTGAATTCAATAATTTAAAACAACTTGATATGGATTTCTAAATGTGTACATGCCAGAATATCGGTTTTATACCTAAATGTAAAATTATGGAATTTTTCCAAATGCACTGCCGTTTTGGCTTTATGCCAACTTCTGTAAGATGTAGAAAGTTAATTATCTTTAGTATGTGAATTTAATAGTTTAAAACAACTTGATATGAATTTCTAAATATGTACATGCCAGAAAATCGGTTTTATACCTAAATGTAAAAGTGTGGAATTTTTCCACATGCATTGCCGTTTCGGCTTTATGCCAACTCTTGTAAGATGAAGAATGTTAATTTTTTTTAACATGTGAATTTAATAATTTAAAAAAACTTGATATGGATTCCTAAATATGTACATGCCAGAAAATCGATTTTATACCTAAATGTAAAATTGTGGAATTTTTCCAAATGCACTGCCGTTTTGGCTTTATGCACACTTCTGTAAGATGAAGAAAGTTTATTATCTTTATTTTGTGAATTTAATTGTTTAAAACAACTTGATATGGATTTCTTAATATGTGCATGCCAGAAAATCGGTTTTATACCTAAATGTAAAATTATGGAATTTTTCCAAATGCACTGCTATTTTGGCTTTATGCACACTTCTGTAAGATGAAGAAAGTTAATTATATTTAATATGTGAATTTAATAACTTAAAACAACTTGATATGAATTTCTAAATGTGTACATGCCAGAAAATCGGTTTTATACCTAAATGTAAAATTGTGGAATTTTTCCAAATGCACCGCCGTTTTGGCTTTATGCCAACTTCTGTAAGTTGAAGAATGTTAATTATCTTTAATATGTGAATTTAATAATTTAAAACATTTTGATATGGATTTCTAAATATGTACATACCAGAAAATCGGTTTTATACCTAAATGTAAAATTATGGAATTTTTCCAAATGCACTGCCGTTTTGGCTTTATGCACACTTCTGTAAGATGAAGAAGGTTAATTATCTTTAATATGTGAATTCAATAATTTAAAACAACTTGATATGGATTTCTAAATGTGTACATGCCAGAAAATCGGTTTTATACTTGATATAAAATTGTGGAATTTTTCCAAATGCACTGCCGTTATGGCTTTATGCCAACATCTGTAAGATGAAGAAGGTTAATTAACTTTAATATGTGAATTTAATAATTTAAAACAACTTGATATGGATTTCTAAATGTGTACATGCCAGAAAATCGGTTTTATACCTAAATGTAAAATTGTGGAATTTTTCCAAATGCAATGCCGTTTTGGCTTTATGCCAACTTCTGTAAGTTGAAGTATGTTAATTATCTTTAATATGTGAATTTAATAATTTAAAACAATTTGATATGGATTTCTAAATATGTACATACCAGAAAATCGGTTTTATACCTAAATGTAAAATTATGGAATTTTTCCAAATGCACTGCCGTTTTGGCTTTATGCACACTTCTGTAAGATGAAGAAGGTTAATTATCTTTAATATGTGAATTCAATAATTTAAAACAACTTGATATGGATTTCTAAATGTGTACATGCCAGAAAATCGGTTTTATACTTGATATAAAATTGTGGAATTTTTCCAAATGCACTGCCGTTTTGGCTTTATGCCAACTTCTGTAAGATGAAGAATGTTAATTATCTTTAATATGTGAATTTAATAATTTAAAACAACTTGATATGGATTTCTTAATATGTACATGCCAGAAAATCGGTTTTATACCTAAATGTAAAATTATGGAATTTTTCCAAATGCACTGCTATTTTGGCTTTATGCACACTGCTGTAAGATGAAGAAAGTTAATTATATTTAATATGTGAATTTAATAACTTAAAACAACTCGATATGAATTTCTAAATGTGTACATGCCAGAAAATCGGTTTAATACCTAAATGTAAAATTGTGGAATTTTTCCAAATGCACCGCCGTTTTGGCTTTATGCCAACTTCTGTAAGTTGAAGAATGTTAATTATCTTTAATATGTGAATTTAATAATTTAAAACATTTTGATATGGATTTCTAAATATGTACATACCAGAAAATCGGTTTTATACCTAAATGAAAAATTATGGAATTTTTCCAAATGCACCGCCGTTTTGGCTTTATGCACACTTCTGTAAGATGAAGAAAGTTAATTATCTTTAATATGTGAATTCAATAATTTAAAACAACTTGATATGGATTTCTAAATGTGTACATGCCAGAATATCGGTTTTATACCTAAATGTAAAATTATGGAATTTTTCCAAATGCACTGCCGTTTTGGCTTTATGCCAACTTCTGTAAGATGAAGAATGTTAATTATCTTTAATATGTGAATTTAATAATTTAAAACAACCTGATATGGATTTTTAAATATGTACATGCCAGAAAATCGGTTTTATACCTAAATGTAAAATTGTGGAATTTTTTCAAATGCACTGCCGTTTTGGCTTTATGCACACTTCTGTAAGATGAAGAAAGTTTATTATCTTTATTTTGTGAATTTAATTGTTTAAAACAACTTGATATGGATTTCTTAATATGTACATGCCAGAAAATCGGTTTCATACCTAAATGTAAAATTATGGAATTTTTTCCAAATGCACTGCCGTTATGGTCTAATGTCAACTTGAGTAAGATGGTGAGGGTTAATTAATTAACCTTAATATGTGAAGCTAATGATTTGAACTAACTTGATATGGATTTCTAAATGTGCACATGCATCAAAGTCGGTTTTATACCTAAATGTAAAATTGTGGAATTTTTCCAAATGCACTGCCGTTTTGGCTTTATGCCAACTTCTGTAATATGACGAAGGTTAATTAACTTGAATATGTGACGTTACTAATTTGAATCAACTCGATATGAATTGCTAAATGTTTAAATGCAGGAAAATCGGTTTTATACCTAAATGTAAAATTGTGGAATTTTTCCAAATGCTCTGCCGTTATGGCTTTATGCACACTTCTGTAAGATGAAGAAAGTTAATTATCTTTAATATGTGAATTTAATAATTTGAAACAACTCGGTATGGATTTCTTAATGTTTAAATGCAGGAAAATCGGTTTTATACCTAAATGTAAAATTTTGGAATTTTTCCAAATGCACTGCCGTTATGGCTTAATGCCAACTTTAGTAAGATGAAGAAAGTTAATTTACTTTAATATGTGAAGCTAATGATTTGAAGCTACTTGATATGGATTTCTAAATGTGTATATGCCAGAAAATCTATTTTATACCTAAATGTAAAATTGTGGAATTTTTCCAAATGCACTGCCGTTTTGGCTTTATGCCAACTTCATTAAAATGAAGAAGATTAATTAACTTTAATATGTGAATTTATTAATTTGAAACAACATTATGTGGATTTCTAAATGTGCACATGCAAGAAAGTCGGTTTTATACCTAAATGTAAAATTGTGGAATTTTTCCAAATGCACTGCCGTTTTGGCTTTTTGCCAACTTCTGTAATATGACGAAGGTTAATTAACTTGAATATGTGACGTTACTGATTTGAATCAACTCGATATGAATTGCTAAATGTTTAAATGCAGGAAAATCGGTTTTATACCTAAATGTAAAATTGTGGAATTTTTCCAAATGCTCTGCCGTTATGGCTTTATGCACACTTCTGTAAGATGAAGAAAGTTAATAATCTTTAATATGTGAATTTAATAATTTGAAACAACTTGGTATGGATTCCTAAATATGTACATGCCAGAAAATCGATTTTATACCTAAATGTAAAATTGTGGAATTTTTCCAAATGCACTGCCGTTTTGGCTTTATGCCAACTTCTGTAAGATGTAGAAAGTTAATTATCTTTAGTATGTCAAGTTAATAGTTTAAAACAACTTGATATGAATTTCTAAATATGTACATGCCAGAAAATCGGTTTTATACCTAAATGTAAAAGTGTGGAATTTTTCCACATGCATTGCCGTTTCGGCTTTATGCCAACTCTTGTAAGATGAAGAATGTTAATTTTTTTTAACATGTGAATTTAATAATTTAAAAAAACTTGATATGGATTCCTAAATATGTACATGCCAGAAAATCGATTTTATACCTAAATGTAAAATTGTGGAATTTTTCCAAATGCACCGCCGTTATGGCTTAGTGACAACTTTAGTAAGATGAAGTAAGTTAATTAACTTTAATATGTGAAATTAATAATTTGAAGCAACTTGATATGGATTTCTAAATGTGTGCATGCAAGAAAGTCGGTTTTATACCTAAATGTAAAATTATGGAAGTTTTTTCAAATGCACTGCCGTTATGGTCTTATGTCAACTTGAGTAAGATGGTGAGGGTTAATTAATTAACCTTAATGTGTGAAGCTAATGATTTGAGTTAACTTGATAGGGATTTCTAAATGTGCACATGCAAGAAAGTCGGTTTTATACCTAAATGTAAAATTGTGGAATTTTTCCAAATGCACTGCCGTTTTGGCTTTATGCCAACTTCTGTAATATGACGAAGGTTAATTAACTTGAACATGTGACGTTAATGATTTGAAGCAACTTGACATGGATTTCTAAATGTGAACATGCCGGAAATTCGGTTTTGAACCTAAATGCAAAATTGTGGAATTTTTCCAAATGCTCTGCCGTTATGGCTTTATGCACACTTCTGTAAGATGAAGAAAGTTAATAATCTTTAATATGTGAATTTAATAATTTGAAACAACTTGGTATGGATTTCTAAATGTTTAAATGCAGGAAAATCAGTTTTATACCTAAATGTAAAATTGTGGAATTTTTTCAAATGCACTGCCGTTATGGCTTAATGACAACTTTAGTAAGATGAAGAAAGTTAATTAACTTTAGTATGTGAATTTAATGATTTGAAGCAACTTGATATGGATTTCTTAATGTGTACATGCCAGAATATCGGTTTTATACCTAAATGTAAAATTATGGAATTTTTCCAAATGCACTGCCGTTATGGCTTCAAGCACACTTCAGTAAGATAAAAAAGATTCATAAACTTTAATATGTGAATTTAATAATTTTAATTAACTTGATATGGATTTCTAAATGTTTAAATGCAGGAAAATCAGTTTTATACCTAAATGTAAAATTGTGGAATTTTTCCAAATGCACTGCCGTTATGGCTTTACGCACACTTCTGTAAGATGAAGAAAGTTAATTTACTTTAATATGTGAATTTAATAATTTGAAGCAACTTGATATGGATTTCTAAATGTGTGCATGCAAGAAAATCGGTTTTATACCTAAATGTAAAATTATGGAATTTTTTCCAAATGCACTGCCGTTATGGTCTAATGTCAACTTGAGTAAGATGGTGAGGGTTAATTAATTAACCTTAATATGTGAAGCTAATGATTTGAACTAACTTGATATGGATTTCTAAATGTGCACATGCAAGAAAGTCGGTTTTATACCTAAATGTAAAATTGTGGAATTTTTCCAAATGCACTGCCGTTTTGGCTTTTTGCCAACTTCTGTAATATGACGAAGGTTAATTAACTTGAATATGTGACGTTACTGATTTGAATCAACTCGATATGAATTGCTAAATGTTTAAATGCAGGAAAATCGGTTTTATACCTAAATGTAAAATTGTGGAATTTTTCCAAATGCTCTGCCGTTATGGCTTTATGCACACTTCTGTAAGATGAAGAAAGTTAATTATCTTTAATATGTGAATTTAATAATTTGAAACAACTTGGTATGGATTCCTAAATATGTACATGCCAGAAAATCGATTTTATACCTAAATGTAAAAATGGGGAATTTTTCCAAATGCACTGCCGTTTTGGCTTTATGCACACTTCTGTAAGATGTAGAAAGTTAATTATCTTTAGTATGTGAATTTAATAGTTTAAAACAACTTGATATGAATTTCTAAATATGTACATGCCAGAAAATCGGTTTTATACCTAAATGTAAAAGTGTGGAATTTTTCCACATGCATTGCCGTTTCGGCTTTATGCCAACTCTTGCAAGATGAAGAATGTTAATTTTTTTTAACATGTGAATTTAATAATTTAAAAAAACTTGATATGGATTCCTAAATATGTACATGCCAGAAAATCGATTTTATACCTAAATGTAAAATTGTGGAATTTTTCCAAATGCACCGCCGTTATGGCTTAATGACAACTTTAGTAAGATGAAGTAAGTTAATTAACTTTAATATGTGAAATTAATAATTTGAAGCAACTTGATATGGATTTCTAAATGTGTGCATGCAAGAAAGTCGGTTTTATACCTAAATGTAAAATTATGGAAGTTTTTTCAAATGCACTGCCGTTATGGTCTTATGTCAACTTGAGTAAGATGGTGAGGGTTAATTAATTAACCTTAATGTGTGAAGCTAATGATTTGAGTTAACTTGATAGGGATTTCTAAATGTGCACATGCAAGAAAGTCGGTTTTATACCTAAATGTAAAATTGTGGAATTTTTCCAAATTCACTGCCGTTTTGGCTTTATGCCAACTTCTGTAAGATGTAGAAAGTTAATTATCTTTAGTATGTGAATTTAATAGTTTAAAACAACTTGATATGAATTTCTAAATATGTACATGCCAGAAAATCGGTTTTATACCTAAATGTAAAAGTGTGGAATTTTTCCACATGCATTGCCGTTTCGGCTTTATGCCAACTCTTGTAAGATGAAGAATGTTAATTTTTTTTAACATGTGAATTTAATAATTTAAAAAACTTGATATGGATTCCTAAATATGTACATGCCAGAAAATCGATTTTATACCTAAATGCAAAATTGTGGAATTTTTCCAAATGCACTGCCGTTTTGGCGTTATGCCAACTTTTGTAAGATGAAGAATGTGAATTATCTTTAATATGTGAATTTAATAATTTAAAACAACTTGATATGGATTTCTAAATGTGTACATGCCAGAAAATCGGTTTTATACCTAAATGTAAAATTGTGGAATTTTTCCAAATGCACTGCCGTTTTGGCTTTATGCCAACTTCTGTAAGTTGAAGAATGTTAATTATCTTTAATATGTGAGTTTAATAATTTAAAACATTTTGATATGGTTTTTTAATATGTACATACCAGAAAATCGGTTTTATACCTAAATGTAAAATTATGGAATTTTTCCAAATGCACTGCCGTTTTGGCTTTATGCACACTTCTGTAAGATGAAGAAAGTTAATTATCTTTAATATGTGAATTCAATAATTTAAAACAACTTGATATGGATTTCTAAATGTGTACATGCCAGAAAATCGGTTTTATACTTGATATAAAATTGTGGAATTTTTCCAAATGCACTGCCGTTTTGGCTTTATGCCAACTTCTGTAAGATGAAGAATGTTAATTATCTTTAATATGTGAATTTAATAATTTAAAACAACTTGATATGGATTTCTAAATATGTACATACCAGAACATCGGTTTTATACCTAAATGTAAAATTATGGAATTTTTCCAAATGCACTGCCGTTATGGCTTAATGACAACTTTAGTAAGATGAAGAAAGTTAATTAACTTTTATATGTGAATTTAATGATTTGAAGCAACTTGATATGGATTTCTTAATGTGTACATGCCAGAATATCGGTTTTATACCTAAATGTAAAATTATGGAATTTTTCCAAATGCACTGCCGTTATGGCTTCAAGCACACTTCAGTAAGATAAAAAAGATTCATAAACTTTAATATGTGAATTTAATAATTTTAATTAACTTGATATGGATTTCTAAATGTTTAAATGCAGGAAAATCAGTTTTATACCTAAATGTAAAATTGTGGAATTTTTCCAAATGCACTGCCGTTATGGCTTTACGCACACTTCTGTAAGATGAAGAAAGTTAATTTACTTTAATATGTGAATTTAATAATTTGAAGCAACTTGATATGGATTTCTAAATGTGTGCATGTAAGAAAGTCGGTTTTATACCTAAATGTAAAATTATGGAATTTTTTCCAAATGCACTGCCGTTATGGCTTTATGCACACTTCTGTAAGATGAAGAAAGTTAATTAACTTTAATATGTTAAGCTAATTATTTGAAGCAACTTGATATGGATTTCTAAATGTGCACATGCAAGAAAGTCGGTTTTATACCTAAATGTAAAATTGTGGAATTTTTCCAAATGCACTGCCGTTTTGGCTTTATGCACACTTCTGTAAGACGAAGAAAGTTAATTATCTTTAATATGTGAATTTAATAATTTAAAACAATTTGATACGGTTTTCTAAATGTGTACATGCCAGAAAATCGGTTTTATACCTAAATGTAAAATTGTGGAATTTTTCCAAATGCACTGCCGTTTTGGCTTTATGCCAACGTCTGTAAGATGAAGAATGTTAATTATCTTTAATATGTGAATTTAATAATTTAAAACAACCTGATATGGATTTTTAAATATGTACATGCCAGAAAATCGGTTTTATACCTAAATGTAAAATTGTGGAATTTTTCCAAATGCACTGCCGTTTTGGCTTTATGCACACTTTTGTAAGATGAAGAAAGTTTATTATCTTTATTTTGTGAATTTAATAGTTTAAAACAAATTGATATGGATTTCTAAATATGTACATGCCAGAAAATCGGTTTTATACCTAAATGTAAAATTATGGAATTTTTCCAAATGCACTGCCGTTATGGCTTAATGACAACTTTAGTAAGATGAAGAAAGTTAATTTACTTTAATATGTGAATTTAATAATTTGAAGCAACTTGATATGGATTTCTAAAGGTGTGCATGCAAGAAAATCGGTTTTATACCTAAATGTAAAATTATGGAATTTTTTCCAAATGCACTGCCGTTATGGTCTAATGTCAACTTGAGTAAGATGGTGAGGGTTAATTAATTAACCTTAATATGTGAAGCTAATGATTTGAACTAACTTGATATGGATTTCTAAATGTGCACATGCAAGAAAGTCG
Source organism: Bactrocera tryoni (assembly GCF_016617805.1). Taxonomy (NCBI): domain Eukaryota; kingdom Metazoa; phylum Arthropoda; class Insecta; order Diptera; family Tephritidae; genus Bactrocera; species Bactrocera tryoni. Next base: position 176 of record NW_024395708.1, on the reverse strand, counting down.
GTTTTATACCTAAATGTAAAATTGTGGAATTTTTCCAAATGCACTGCCGTTTTGGCTTTTTGCCAACTTCTGTAATATGACGAAGGTTAATTAACTTGAATATGTGACGTTACTGATTTGAATCAACTCGATATGAATTGCTAAATGTTTAAATGCAGGAAAATCGGTTTTATACC
>NW_024395707.1:0-6646 GCF_016617805.1 Bactrocera tryoni | reverse complement strand
CATTTGGATGACTTCGACAATCTTATATTCACGTATAAATTCGATGTAATTGTCTTACACCTTTAGCAGTAGATACTGAGTTGCTTTAAATCATTCATTTAACACATTTAAGTTAATTAACCTTCTTCATCTTACTGAAGTTGACATAAAACCATAACAGCAGTGCATTTGGAAGAATTCGACAATCTTATGTTCAGGTATAAAGTCGATTTTCTTGTATATATACATTAAGCAGTCGATACTGAGTGGCTTTAAATAATGAATTTAACGTATCTAAGTTAATTTACTTTCTTCACCTTCCTGAAGTTGACATAAGGCCATAACGGCAGTGCATTTGGATGACTTCGCCAATCTTATATTCAGGTATGAAGTCGATTTTGGTGTACATACACATTTAGCAGTCGACATTGGGTTGCCTTAAATCATTCATTTAACATATTTAAGTTAAAAAACCTTCTTCATCTTACTGAAGTTGTTATAAAGCCATAACGGCAGGGCATTTGGATGACTTCGACAATCTTATATTCACGTATAAATTCGATTTATTTGTATAACACCTTTAGCAGTCGATACTGAGTTGCTTTAAATCATTCATTTAACACATTTAAGTTAATTTGCCTTCTTCATCTTACTGAAGTTGACATAAAGCCATAACGGCAGAGCATTTGGGAGAATTCGACGATCTTATATTCAGGTGTAAAGTCGATTTTCTTGAATATACACATTCAGCGATCGATATTGAGTTGCTTCAAATCATTACTTTAACATATTTAAGTTAATTTAGCTTCTTCATCTTACTAAAGTTGACATAAAGCCATAACGGCAGCGCATTTGGAAGAATTCGACAATCTTATATTCAGGTATAAGGTCGATTTTCTTGTATATACACAGTTAGCAGTCGATATTGAATTGCCTTAAATCAATAATTTAACATAATTAAGTTAACTAACCTTCTTCATTTTACTGAAGTTGACATAAAGCCATAACGGCAGATCATTTGGGAGAATTCGACAATCTTATATTCACGTATAAATTCGATTTTCTTGTATATACGCATTCAGCAATCGATATTGAGTTGCTTCAAATCATTAATTTAATATATTTAAGTAAATTAACCTTCTTCATCTTACTGAAGTTGACATAAATCCCTAACGGCAGTGTCTTTGGCAGAATTCGACAATCTTATGTTCAAGTAGAAAGTCGATTTTCTTGTATATACACATTTAGCAGCCGATATTGAATTGCCTTAAATAATTAATTTAACATAATTAAGTTAATTTACCTTTTTCATCTTACTGAAGTTGACATAAGGCCATAACGGCAGTGTATTTTGAAGAATTCGACAATCTTAGATTCAAGTATAAAGTCGATTTTCTTGAATATACACATTCAGCAATCGATATTGATTTGCTTCAAATAATTAATTTAACATATTTAAGGTAACAAACCTTCTTCAGCTTACCGAAGTTGACATGAAGCCAGTGCATTTGGAAGCATTCGACAATCTTATGTTCAAGTATAAAGTCCATTTTCTTGTATATACACATTTAGCAGTCGATATTGAGTTGCTCTAAATCATAAATTTAACATAATTAAGTTAATTTACCTTCTTCATCTTATTGAAATTGACATAAAGCCATAACGGCAGTGCATTTGGAAGAATTTGACCGTCTTATATTCAGGTATGAAGTCGATTTCCGTGTACATAGACATTCAGCAGTCGACATTGGGTTACCTGAAATCATTCATTTAACATATTTAAGTTAATTAACCTTCTTCATCTTACTGAAGGTGTTATAAATCCAGAACGTCATTGCATTTGGATGACTTCGACAATCTTATATTCACGTATAAATTCGATTTTCTTGTATATACGCATTAAGCAGTCGATACTGAGTTGCTTTAAATCATTAATTTAACATATTGAAGTTAATTAACCTTCTTCATCTTACTGAAGTTGACATAAAACCATATCGGCAGTGCATTTGGAAGAACTCGACAATCTTATGTTCAGGTATGAATTCGATTTTCGTGTACATACACATTTAGCAGTCGACATTGAGTTGCCTTAAATCATTCATTTAACAGCTTACTGAGGTTGACATAGAGCCATAACGGCAGTGCATTTGGAAGAATTCGATAATCTTATATTAAGGTATAAAGTCCATTTTCTTGTATATACACATTAAGCAGTCGATATTGAGTTGCTCTAAATCATTAATTTAACATCTTTAAGTTAATTTACCTTCTTCATCTTACTGAAGTTGACATAAAGCCATAACGGCAGTGCATTTGGAGGAGTTCGACAATCTTATATTCAGGTACAAAGTCGATTTTCTTGTATATACACATTTAGCAGCCGATATTGAATTGCCTTAAATCATTAATTCAACATCTTTAAGTCATTTTCCTTCTCCATCGTATTGAAATTGACATAAAGCCATAACGGCAGTGCATTTGGAAGAATTCGACAATCTTATATTCAGGTATAAATTCCATTTTCTTGTATAACATCTTTAAGTTAATTTACCTTCTTTCATCTTACTGAAGTTGACATAAAACCATAACGGCAGTGCATTTGGAAGAATTCGACAATCTTATATTCAAGTATAAAGTCGATTTTCTTGTATATACACATTAAGCAGTCGATACTGAGTGGCTTTAAATAATTAATTTAACATATCTAAGTTAATTTACTTTCTTCACCTTCCTGAAGTTGACATAAAGCCATAACGGCAGTGCATTTGGATGACTTCGCCAATCTTATAATCAGGTATGAAGTCGATTTTGGTGTACATACACATTTAGCAGTCGACATTGGGTTGCCTTAAATCATTCATTTAACATATTTGAGTTAATAAACCTTCTTCATCTTACTGAAGTTGTTATAAAGCCATAACGGCAGGGCATTTGGAAGACTTGGACAATCTTAAATTCACGTATAAATTCGATGTAATGGTACTACACCTTTAGCAGTCGATACTGAGTTGCTTTAAATCATTAATTTAACACATTTAAGTTAATTAACCTTCTTCATCTTACTGAAGTTGACATAAAACCATAACAGCAGTGCATTTGGAAGAATTCGACAATCTTTTGTTCAGGTATAAAGTCGATTTTCTTGTATATATACATTAAGCAGTCGATACTGAGTGGCTTTAAATTATGAATTTAACGTATCTAAGTTAATTTACTTTCTTCACCTTCCTGAAGTTGACATAAGGCCATAACGGCAGTGCATTTGGATCACTTCGCCAATCTTATATTCAGGTATGAAGTCGATTTTGGTGTACATACACATTTAGCAGTCGACATTGGGTTGCCTTAAATCATTCATTTAACATATTTAAGTTAATAAACCTTCTTCATCTTACTGAAGTTGTTATAAAGCCATAACGGCAGGGCATTTGGATGACTTCGACAATCTTATATTCACGTATAAATTCGATTTATTTGTATAACACCTTTAGCAGTCGATACTGAGTTGCTTTAAATCATTCATTTAACACATTTAAGTTAATTAACCTTCTTCATCTTACTAAAGTTGACATAAAACCATAACAGCAGTGCATTTGGAAGAATTCGACAATCTTATGTTCAGGTATAAAGTCGATTTTCTTGTATATATACATTAAGCAGTCGATACTGAGTGGCTTTAAATAATGAATTTAACGTATCTAAGTTAATTTACTTTCTTCACCTTCCTGAAGTTGACATAAGGCCATAACGGCAGTGCATTTGGATGACTTCGCCAATCTTATATTCAGGTATGAAGTCGATTTTGGTGTACATACACATTTATCAGTCGACATTGGGTTGCCTTAAATCATTCATTTAACATATTTAAGTTAATAAACCTTCTTCATCTTACTGAAGTTGTTATAAAGCCATAACGGCTGGGCATTTGGATGACTTGGACAATCTTATATGCACGTATAAATTCGATGTAATTGTATTACACCTTTAGCAGTCGATACTGAGTTGCTTTAAATCATTCATTTAACACATTTAAGTTAATTAACCTTCTTCATCTTACTGAAGTTGACATAAAACCATAACAGCAGTGCATTTGGAAGAATTCGACAATCTTATGTTCAGGTATAAAGTCGATTTTCTTGTATATATACATTAAGCAGTCGATACTGAGTGGCTTTAAATTATGAATTTAACGTATCTAAGTTAATTTACTTTCTTCACCTTCCTGAAGTTGACATAAGGCCATAACGGCAGTGCATTTGGATGACTTCGACAAGCTTTTATTTACGTATAAATTCGATTTAATTGTATATACACCTTTAGCAGTCGATATTGAGTTGCTTTAAATCATTAATTTAACATCTTTAAGTTAATAAACCTTCTTCATCTTACTGAAGTTGTTATAAAGCCATAACGGCAGAGCATTTGGGAGAATTCGACAATCTTATATTCAGGTATAAAGTCCATTTTCTTTTATATACACATTAAACAGTCGATATTGAGTTGCTTTAAATCATTAATTTAACATCTTTAAGTTAATTTGCCTTCTTCATCTTACTGAAGTTGACATAAAGCCATAACGGCAGAGCATTTGGGAGAATTCAAGAATCTTATATTCAGGTATAAAGTCGATTTTCTTGTATATACACATTTAGCAGTCGATATTGAATTGCCTTAAATGATTAATTTAACATAATTAAGTTAATTTACCTTTTTCATCTTACTGAAGTTGACATAAACCCATAACGGCAGTGCATTTGGAAGAATTCGACAATCTTATGTTCAAGTATAAAGTCAATTTTCTTGAATATACACATTCAGCAATCGATACTGAGTTGCTTCAAATCATTAATTTAACATATTTAAGATGACAAACCTTCTTCAGCTTACTGAAGTTGACATAAAGCCATAACGGCAGTGCATGTGGAAGAATTCGACAATCTTATATTCAGGTATAAAGTCCATTTTCTTTTATATACACATTAAACAGTCGATATTGAGTTGCTTTAAATCATTAATTTAACATCTTTAAGTTAATTTGCCTTCTTCATCTTCTGCAGAGCATTTGGGAGAATTCGACGATCTTATATTCAGGTGTAAAGTCGATTTTCTTGTATATACACATTTAGCAGTCGATATTGAATTGCCTTAAATGATTAATTTAACATAATTAAGTTAATTTACCTTTTTCATCTTACTGAAGTTGACATAAAGCCATAACGGCAGTGTATTTGGAAGAATTCGACAATCTTATGTTCACGTAGAAGGTCGACTTTCTTGAATATACACATTCAGCATTCGATATTGAGTTGCTTCAAATCATAAATTTAACATATTTAAGATAACAGACCTTCTTCATCTTACTGAAGTTGACATAAAGCCATAACGGCAGTGCATTTGGAAGAATTCGACAATCTTATATTCAGGTATAAGGTCGATTTTCTTGTATATACATATTTAGCAGTCGATATTGAATTGCCTTAAATCAATAATTTAACAAAATTAAGTTAACTAACCTTCTTCATTTTACTGAAGTTGACATAAAGCCATAACGGCAGAGCATTTGGGAGAATTCGACAATCTTATATTCAGGTACAAAGTCGATTTTCTTGAACATACACATTCGGCAATCGATATTGAGTTGCTTCAAATAATTAATTTAACATATTTAAGATATCAAACCTTCTTCAGCTAACTGAAGTTGACATAAAGCCATAACGGCAGTGCATTTGGAAGAATTCGACAATCTTATATTCACGTATAAATTCGATTTTCTTGTATATACGCATTCAGCAATCGATATTGAGTTGCTTCAAATCATTAATTTAATATATTTAAGTAAATTAACCTTCTTCATCTTACTGAAGTTGACATAAATCCATAACGGCAGTGTCTTTGGCAGAATTCTACAATCTTATGTTCAAGTAGAAAGTCGATTTTCTTGAATATACACATTCAGCAGTCGATGTTGAGTTGCTTTAAATCAATAATTTAACATCTTTAAGTTAATTTGCCTTCTTCATCTTACTGAAGTTGACATAAAGCCATAACGGCAGAGCATTTGGGAGAATTCGACGATCTTATATTCAGGTGTAAAGTCGATTTTCTTGAATATACACATTCAGCAATCGATATTGAGTTGCTTAAAATCATTAATTTAACATATTTTAGGTAACAAACATTCTTCAGCTTACTGAAGTTGACATAAAGCCATAACGGCAGTGCATTTGGAAGAATTCGACAATCTTATATTCAGGTATAAGGTCGATTTTCTTGTATATACACGTTTAGCAGTCGATATTGAATTGCCTTAAATCAATAATTTAACATAATTAAGTTAACTAACCTTCTTCATTTTACTGAAGTTGACATAAAGCCATAACGGCAGAGCATTTGGAAGAATTCGACAATCTTATATTCACGTATAAATTCGATTTATTTGTATATACACATTTAGCAGTCGATATTGAATTGCCTTAAATCAATAATTTAACATAATTAAGTTAATTAACCTTCTTCATCTTACTGAAGTTGACATAAATCCATAACGGCAGTGTATTTGGAAAAATACGACAATCTTATGTTCAAGTATAAAGTCGATTTTCTTGAATATACACATTCAGCAATCGATATTGAGTTGCTTCAAATCATTAATTTAACATATTTAAGA
>NW_024395706.1:0-22507 GCF_016617805.1 Bactrocera tryoni | reverse complement strand
TAATATGTTAAGCTAACGATTTGAGGCAACTTGATATGGATTTCTAAATGTGTATATGCAAGAAAATCAGTTATATACCTAAATGTAAAATTGTGGAATTTTTCCAAATGCACTGCCGTTTTGGTTTTATGCCAACTGCTGTAAGATGAAGAAGGGTAATTAACTTTAATATGTGAAGCTAATGATTTCAAGCAATTCTTGGTGGATTTCTAAATGTGTATATGCAAGAAAATCGGTTTTATACCTAAATGTAAAATTCTGTAATTTTTCCCAATGCACTGTCGTTTTGGCTTTATGCCAACGTGAGTAAGATCGTGAGGGTTAATTAACTTTAATATGTTAAGCTAACGATTTGAGGCAACTTGATATGGATTTCTAAATGTGTATATGCAAGAAAATCGGTTATATACCTAAATGTAAAATTGTGGAATTTTTCCCAAAGCACTGTCCTTTTGGTTTTATGCCAACTGCTGTAAGATGAAGAAGGGTAATTAACTTTAATATGTGAAGCTTATGATTTAAGGCAACTTGATATGGATTTCTAAATGTGTACATGCAAGAAAATCGGTTTTATACCTAAAAGAAAAATTGTGGAATTTTTTTAAATGCACTGCCATTTTGGCTTTATGCCACCTTCAGTAAGATGAAGAGCGTTAATTAGCTTTAATATGTGAAGCAAGTGATTCAAAGCAACTTTATATGGGTTTCTAAATGTGTATATGCAAGAAAATCGGTTTTATACCTAAATGTAAAATTGTGGAATTTTCCAAATGAACTGCCGATTTGGCTTTATGCCAACTTGAGTAAGATGGTGAGGGTTAATTAACTTTAATATGTTAAGCTAACGATTTGAGGCAACTTGATATGGATTTGTAAATGTGTATATGCAAGAAAATCGGTTATATACCTAAATGTAGAATTGTGGAATTTTTCCCAATGCACTGTCCTTTTGGTTTTATGCCAACTGCTGTAAGATGAAGAAGGGTAATTAACTTTAATATGTGAAGCTTATGATTTAAGGCAACTTGATATGGATTTCTAAATTTGTACATGCAAGAAAATCGGTTTTATACCTAAAAGAAAAATTGTGGAATTTTTCCAAATGCACTGCCATTTTGGCTTTATGCTAACTTCAGTAAGATCAAGAAGGTTAATTAACTTTAATATGTGACCTTAATGATTTAAAGCAACTTGATATGGATTTCTAAATGTGTATATGCAAGAAAATCGGTTTTATACCTAAATGTAAAATTGTGGAATTTTTCCCAATGCACCGTCGTTTTGGTTTTATGCCAACTGCTGTAAGATGAAGCAGGGTAATTAACTTTAATATGTGAAGCTAATGTTTTGAAGCAATTCTTGGTGGATTTCTAAATGTGTATATGCATGAAAATCTGTTTTATACCTAAATGTAAAATTCTGTAATTTCTCCCAATGCACTGTCGTTTTGGCCTTATGCCAACTTGAGTAAGATGGTGAGGGTTAATTAACTTTAATATGTGACGCTAATGATTTAAAGCAACTTGATATGGATTTCTTAATGTGTATATGCAAGAAAATCGGTTTTATACCTAATTGTAAAATTGTGGAATTTTCCAAATGCACTGCCGATTTGGCTTTATGCCAACTTGAGTAAGATGGTGAGGGTTAATTAACTTTAATATGTTAAGCTAACGATTTGAGGCAGCTTGATATGGATTTCTAAATGTGTATATGCAAGAAAATCAGTTATATACCTTAATGTAAAATTGTGGAATTTTTCCCAATGCATTGCCGTTTTGGTTTTATGCCAACTGCTGTAAGATGAAGAAGGGTAATTAACTTTAATATGTTAAGCTTATGATTTAAGGCAACTTGATATGGATTTCTAAATGTGTACATGCAAGAAAATCGGTTTTATACCTAAAAGAAAAAGTGTGGAATTTTTTTAAATGCACTGCCATTTTGGCTTTATGCCACCTTCAGTAAGATGAAGAGCGTTAATTAGCTTTAATATGTGAAGCAAGTGATTCAAAGCAACTTTATATGGATTTCTAAATGTGTATATGCAAGAAAATCGGTTTTATACCAAAATGTAAAATTGTGGAATTTTTCCCAATGCACTGTCGTTTTGGTTTTATGCCAGCTGCTGTAAGATGAAGAAGGGTAATTAACTTTAATATGTGAAGCTAATGATTTGAAGCAATTCTTGGTGGATTTCTAAATGTGTATATGCCAGAAAGTCGGTTTTATACTTAAATGTAAAATTAAGGAATTTCTCCCAATGCACTGTCGTTTTGGCTTTATGTCAACTTGAGTAAGATGGTGAGGGTTAATTAACTTTAATATGTTAAGCTAATGATTTAAAGCAACTTGATATGGATTTTTTAATGTGTATATGCAAGAAAATCGGTTTTATACCTAAATGTAAAATTGTGGAATTTTCCAAATGAACTGCCGCTTTGGCTTTATGCCAACTTGAGTAAGATGGTGAGAGTTAATTAACTTTAATATGTTAAGCTAACGATTTGAGGCAACTTGATATGGATTTCTAAATGTGTATATGCAAGAAAATCGGTTATATACCTAAATGTAAAATTGTGGAATTTTTCCCAATGCACTGTCCTTTTGGTTTTATGCCAACTGCTGTAAGATGAAGAAGGGTAATTAACTTTAATATGTTAAGCTAACGATTTGAGGCAACTTTATATGGATTTCTAAATGTGCACATGCAAGAAAATCGGTTTTATACCTAAATGTAAAATTGTGGATTTTTCCAAATGCACTGCCGTTATGGCTTTATGTCAACTTCAGTAAGATGAAGAAGGTAAATTAACTTTAATATGTTATGCTAACGAGTTGAGGCAACTTGATATGGATTTCTAAATGAGTACATGCCAGAAAATCGGTTTTATACTTGAATGAAAAATTGTGGAATTTTTCCAAATGCACTGCCATTTTGGCTTTATGCCAACTTCAGTAAGATGAAGAAGGTTAATTAACTTTAATATGTGACGCTAATGATTTAAAGCAATTCGTTGTGGATTTCTTAAGGTGTATATGCAAGAAAATCGGTTTTATACCTGAATGTAAAATTCTGTAATTTTTCCCAATGCACTGTCATTTTGGCTTTATGCCAACTTGAATAAGATGGTGAGGGTTCATTAACTTTAATATGTTAAGCTAACGATTTGAGGCAACTTGATATGGATTTCTGAATGTGTACATGCAAGAAAATAGGTTTTATACCTAAATGTAAAATTGTGGAATTTTTCCCAATGCACTGTCGTTTTGGTTTTATGCCAACTGCTGTAAGATGAAGAAGGGTAATTAACTTTAATATGTTAAGCTAACGATTTGAGGCAACTTGATATGGATTTCTAAATGTGTACATGCAAGAAAATCGGTTTTATACCTAAATGTAAAATTTTGGATTTTTCCAAATGCACTGCCGATTTGGCTTTATGCCAACTTGAGTAAGAGGTGAGGGTTAATTAACTTTAATAAGTTATGCTAACGAGTTGAGGAAACTTGATAAGGATTTCTAAATGAGTACATGCCAGAAAATCGGTTTTATACCTAAATGTAAAATTCTGGAATTTTCCAAATGCACTGTCATTTTGGCTTTATGCCAAATTGAGTAAGATGAAGAAGAGTAATTAACTTTAATATGTGAAGTTTATGATTTAAGGCAACTTGATATGGATTTCTAAATGTGTACATGCAAGAATATCAGTTTTATACCTAAATGTAAAATTCTGGAATTTTTCAAAATGCACTGCCGTTTTGGCTTTATGCCAACTTCAATAAGATGAAGAAGGTTAATTAAGTTTAAAATTTGACGCTAATGATTTTAAGCAACTTGATATGGATTTCTAAATGTGTATATGCAAGAAAATCGGTTTTATAATTAAATGTAAAATTGTGGAATTTTTCCCAATGCACTGTCGTTTTGGTTTTATGCCAACTTCTGTAAGATGAAGAAGGGTAATTAACATTAATATGTGAAGCTTATGATTTAAGGCAACTTGATATGGATTTCTAAATGTGTACATGCAAGAAAATCCGTTTTATACCTAACTGTAAAAATCTGGAATTTTTCAAAATGCACTGCCGTTTTGGCTTTATGCCAACTTCAGTAAGATGAAGAAGGTTAATTAACTTTAAAATTTGACGCTAATGATTTAAAGCAACTTGTTATGGATTTCTAAATGTGTATATGCAAGAAAATCGGTTTTATACCTAAATGTAAAGTTGTGGAAGTTTTCGCAATGCACTGTCGTTTTGGTTTTATGCCAACTTCTGTAAGATGAAGAAGGGTAATTAACTTTAATATGTGAAGCTTATGATTTTAGGCAACTTGATATGGATTTCTAAATGTGTACATGCAAGAAAATTAATTTTATACCTAAATGTAAAATTGTGGAATTTTTCAAAATGCACTGCCGTTTTGGCTTTATGAAAACTTTAGTAAGCTGAAGAAGGTTAATTAACTTTAATATGTGACGCTAATGATTCAAAGCAACTTGATATGGATTTCTAGATGTGTATATGCAAGAAAATCGGTTTTATACCTAAATGTAAAATTCTGTAATTTTTCCCAATGCACTGTCATTTTGGCTTTATGCCAACTTGAGTAAGATGGTGAGGGTTGATTAACTTTAATATGTTAAGCTAACGATTTGAGGCAACTTGATATGGAATTCTAAATGTGTACATGCAAGAAAATCGGTTTTATTCCTAAATGTAAAATTGTGGAATTTTCCAAATTCACTGCCGATTTGGCTTTATGCCAACTTCAGTAAGATGGTGAAGGTTATTTACTTTTAATATGTGAAGCTAATGATATAAAGCAATCCTTTGTTGATTTCTAAATGTGTATATGCAAGAAAATCGGTTTTATACCTATACGTAAAAATGTGGAATTTTTCCCAATGCACTGTCGTTTTGGTTTTATGCCAACTGCTGTAAGATGAAGAAGGGTAATTAACTTTAATATGTTAAGCTAACGATTTGGGGCAACTTGATATGGATTTCTAAATGTGTACATGCAAGAAAATCGGTTTTATACCTAAATGTAAAATTGTGGAATTTTCCAAATGCACTGCCGATTTGGCTTTATGCCAACTTGAGTAAGAGGTGAAGGTTAGTTAACTTTAATATATTATGCTAACGAGTTGAGGCAACTTGATAAGGATTTCTTAATGAGTACATGCCAGAAAATCGGTTTTATACTTGAATGAAAAATTGTGGAATTTTTCCAAATGCACTGCCGTTTTGGCTTTATGCCAACTTCAGTAAGATGAAGAAGGTTAAATAACTTTAATATGTGGCGCTAATGTTTTTAAGCAACTTGATATGGATTTCTCAATGTAAATGTAAAATTCTGTAATTTTTGCCAATGCACTGTCATTTTGGCTTTATGCGAACTTGAGTAAGATGGTGAGGGTTCATTAACTTTAATATGTTAAGCTAACGATTTGAGGCAACTTGATATGGATGTCTGAATGTGTACATGCAAGAAAAAAGGTTTTATACCTAAATGTAAAATTGTGGAATTTTCTAAATGCACTGACGATTTGTCTTTATGCCAACTTCAGTAAGATGGTGAAGGTTAGTTACCTTCAATATGTAAAGCTAATGATTTAAAGCAACTTGATATGGATCTCTAAATGTGTATATGCAAGAAAATCGGTTTTATACCTAAATGTAAAATTGTGGAATTTTTCCCAATGCACTGTCGTTTTGGCTTTATGCCAACTTCTGTAAAATGAAGAAGGGTAATTAAATTTAATATGTGAAGCTAATGATTTAAAGCAACTTGATATGGATTTCTAAATATGTACATGCAAGAAAATCAATTTTATACCTAAATGTAAAATTCTGGAATTTTTCAAAATGCACTGCCGTTTTGGCTTTATGCCAACTTCAGTAAGATGAAGAAGGTTAATTAACTTTAATATGTGACGCTAATGATTTAAAGCAACTTGATATGGATTTCTAAATGTGTACATGCAAGAAAATCAGTTTTATACCTAAATGTAAAATTCTGGAATTTTCCAAATGCACTGCTGTTTTTGCTTTATGCCAACTTCTGTAAGATGAAGAAGGTTAATTAACTTTAATATGTGACGCTAATGATTTAAAGCAATTCGTTGTGGATTTCTTAATGTGTATATGCAAGAAAATCGGTTTTATACCTGAATGTAAAATTCTGTAATTTTTCCCAATGCACTGTCGTTTTGGTTTTATGCCAACTGCTGTAAGATGAAGAAGGGTAATTAACTTTAATATGTTAAGCTAACGATTTGAGGCAACTTGATATGGATTTCTAAATGTGTACATGCAAGAAAATCGGTTTTATACCTAAATGTGAAATTGTGGAATTTTTCCCAATGCACTGTCGTTTTGGTTTTATGCCAACTGCTGTAAGATTAAGAAGGTAAATTAACTTTAATATGTGACGCTAACGAGTTGAGGCAACTTGATATGGATTTCTAAATGTGTATATGCAAGAAAATCGGTTTTATACCTGAATGTAAAATTCTGTAATTTTTCCCAATGCACTGTCATTTTGGCCTTATGCCAACTTGAGTAAGATGGTGAGGGTTCATTAACTTTAATATGTTAAGCTAACGATTTGAGGCAACTTGATATGAATTTCTGAATTTGTACATGCAAGAAAATAGGTTTTATACCTAAATGTAAAATTCTGGAATTTTTCAAATGCACTGCCGATTTGGCTTTATGCCAACTTCAGTAAGATGGTGAAGGTTAATTACCTTTAATATGTGACGCTAACGATTTGAGGCAACTTGATATGGATTTCTTAATGTGTACATGCAAGAAAATCAGTTTTATACCTAAATGTAAAATTGTGGAATTTTTCCAAATGCACTGCCGTTTTGGCTTTATGCCAACTTCAGTAAGATGAAGAAGGTTAATTAACTTTAATATGTGACGCTAATGATTTAAAGCAACTTGATATGGATTTCTAAATGTGTATATGCAAGAAAATCGGTTTTATACCTGAATGTAAAATTCTGTAATTTTTCCCAATGCACTGTCATTTTGGCTTTATGCCAACTTGAGTAAGATGGTGAGGGTTCATTAACTTTAATATGTTAAGCTAACGATTTGAGGCAACTTGATATGGATGTCTGAATGTGTACATGCAAGAAAAAAGGTTTTATACCTAAATGTAAACTTGTGGAATTTTTCTCAATGCACTGTCGTTTTGGTTTTATGCCAACTTCAGTAAGATGAAGAAGGTTAATTAACTTTAATATATGACGCTTATGATTTAACACAACTTGATATGGATTTCTGAATGTGTATATGCAAGAAAATCGGTTTTATATCTAAATGTAAAATTGTGGAATTTTTCTCAATGCACTGTCGTTTTGGTTTTATGCCAACTTCTGTAAGATGAAGAAGGGTAATTAACTTTAATATGTGAAGCTTATGATTTAGGGCAACTTGATATGGATTTCTAAATGTGTATATGCAAGAAAATCGGTTTTATACCTAAATGTAAAATTGCGGAATTTTTTCCAATGCACTGTCGTTTTGGTTTTATGCCAATTGCTGCAAGATGAAGAAGGGTAATTAACTTAAATATGTTAAGCTAACGATTTGAGGCAACTTGATATGGATTTCTAAATGAGTACATGCAGGAAAATCGGTTTTATACCTAAATGTAAAATTGTGGAATTTTCTAAATGCACTGACGATTTGTCTTTATGCCAACTTCAGTAAGATGGTGAAGGTTAATTAACTTTAATATGTGACGCTAATGTTTTTAAGCAACTTGATATGGATTTCTCAATGTAAATGTAAAATTCTGTAATTTTTGCCAATGCACTGTCATTTTGGCTTTATGCGAACTTGAGTAAGATGGTGAGGGTTCATTAACTTTAATATGTTAAGCTAACGATTTGAGGCAACTTAATATGGATGTCTGAATGTGTACATGCAAGAAAATAGGTTTTATACCTAAATGTAAAATTGTGGAATTTTTCTCAATGCACTGTCGCTTTGGTTTTATGCCAACTTCAGTAAGATGAAGAAGGTTAATTAACTTTAAAGTGTCAAGCTAATGATTTAAAGCAACTTGATATGGATTTCTAGATGTGTATATGCAAGAAAATCGGTTTTATACCTAAATGTAAAATTCTATAATTTTTCCCAATGCATTGTCATTTTGGCTTTATGCCAACTTGAGTAAGATGGTGAGGGTTAATTAACTTTAATATGTTAAGCTAACGATTTGAGGCAACTTGATATGGATTTCTAAATGTGTACATGCAAGAAAATCGGTTTTATTCCTAAATGTAAAATTGTGGAATTTTCCAAATGCACTGTCATTTTGGCTTTATGATAACTTGAGTAAGATGAAGAAGGGTAATTAACTTTAATATGTGAAGCTTATGATTTAAGGCAACTTGATATGGATTTCTAAATTTGTACATGCAAGAATATCAGTTTTATACCTAAATGTAAAATTCTGGAATTTTTCAAAATGCACTGCCGTTTTGGCTTTATGCCAACTTCAATAAGATGAAGAAGGTTAATTAATTTTAAAATTTGAGGCTAATGATTTTAAGCAACTTGTTGTGGATTTCTAGATGTGTATATGCAAGAAAATCGGTTTTATACCTAAATGTAAAATTCTGTAATTTTTCCCAATGCACTGTCATTTTGGCTTTATGCCAACTTGAGTAAGATGGTGAGGGTTAATTAACTTTAATATGTTAAGCTAACGATTTGAGGCAACTTGATATGGATTTCTAAATGTGTATATGCAAGAAAATCGGTTTTATAATTAAATATAAAATTGTGGAATTTTTCCCAATGCACTGTCGTTTTGGTTTTATGCCAACTTCTGTAAGATGAAGAAGGGTAATTAACTTTAATATGTGAAGCTTATGATTTAAGGCAACTTGATATGGATTTCTAAATGTGTACATGCAAGAAAATCCGTTTTATACCTAAATGTAAAATTCTGGAATTTTTCAAAATGCACTGCCGTTTTGGCTTTATGCCAACTTCAGTAAGATGAAGAAGGTTAATTAACTTTAAAATTTGACGCTAATGATTCAAAGCAACTTGATATGGATTTCTAAATGTGTGTATGCAAGAAAATCGGTTTTATACCTAAATGTAAAGTTGTGGAATTTTTCGCAATGCACTCTCGTTTTGGGTTTATGCCAACTTCTGTAAGATGAAGAACGGTAATTAACTGTAATATGTGAAGCTTATGATTTAAGGCAACTTGATATGGATTTCTAAATGTGTATATGCAAGAAAATCGGTTTTATACCTAAATGTAAAATTGTGGAGTTTTCCAAATGCACTGTCGTTTTGGTTTTATGCCAACTGCTGTAAGATGAAAAAGGGTAATTAACTTTAATATGTTAAGCTAACGATTTGAGGCAACTTGATATGGATTTCTAAATGTGTATATTCAAGAAAATCGGTTTTATACCCAAATGTAAAATTGTGGAATTTTCCAAATGCACTGCCGATTTGGCTTTATGCCAACTTCAGCAAGATGAAGAAGGTTAATTAACTTTACAATTTGACGCTAATGATTTAAAGCAACTTGATATCGATTTCTAAATGTGTATATGCAAGAAAATCGGTTTTATACCTACATGTAAAATTCTGTAATTTTTCCAAATGCATTGTCGTTTTGGCTTTATGCCAACTTCTGTAAGATGAAGAAGGGTAATTAACTTTAATATGTGAAGCTTATGATTTAAGGCAACTTGATATGGATTTATAAATGCGTACATGCAAGAAAATCGGTTTTTTACCTAAATGTAAAATTTTGGAATTTTCCAAACGCACTGCCGTTATGGCTTTATGCCAACTTCAGTAAGATGGTGAGGGTTAATTAACTTTAAAATTTGACGCTAATGATTTAAAGCAGCTTGGTATGGATTTCTAAATGTGTATATGCAAGAAAATCGGTTTTTTACCTAAATGTAAAATTGTGGAATTTTCCAAATGCACTGTCGTTTTGGTTTTATGCCAACTGCTGTAAGATGAAGAAGGGTAATTAACTTTAATATGTGAAGCTAATGATTTCAAGCAATTCTTGGTGGATTTCTAAATTTGTATATGCATGAAAATCGGTTTTATACCTAAATGTAAAATTCTGTAATTTTTCCCAATGCGCTGTCATTTTGGCTTTATGCCAACTTGAGTAAAATGGTGAGGGTTTATTAACTTTAATATGTTAAGCTAACGATTTGAGGCAACTTGATAAGGATTTCTGAATGTGTACATGCAAGAAAATAGGTTTTATACCTAAATGTAAAATCCTGGAATTTTCCAAATGCACTGCCGATTTGGCTTTATGCCGACTTCAGTAAGATGGTGAAGGTTAATTACCTTTAATATGTGAAGCTAATGATCCAAAGCAACTTGGTATGGATTTCTAAATGTGTATATGCAAGAAAATCGGTTTTATAACTAAATGTAAAATTCTGGAATTTTTCCCAATGCACTGTCGTTTTGGTTTTATGCCAACTGCTGTAAGATGAAGAAGGGTAATTAACTTTAATATGTTAAGCTAACGATATGAGGCAACTTGATATGGATTTCTAAATGTGTACATGCAAGAAAATCGGTTTTATACCTAAATGTAAAATTGTGGAATTTTTCCAAATGCACTGCCGTTTTGGCTTTATGAGAACTTCAGTAAGATGAAGAAGGTTAATTAACTTTAATAGGTGACGCTTATGATTTAAAGCAACTTGATACGGCTTTCTAAATGTGTATATGCAAGAAAATCGGGTTTATACCTGAATGTAAAATTCTGTAATTTTTCCCAATGCACTGCATTTTGGCTTTATGCAAACTTGAGTAAGATGGTGAGGGTTCATTAACTTTAGTATGTTAAGCTAACGATTTGAGGCAACTTGATGTGGATGTCTGAATGTGTACATGCAAGAAAATAGGTTTTATACCTAAATGTAAAATTCTGTAATTTTTCCCAATGCAATGCATTTTGGCTTTATGCAAACTTGAGTATTAAGATGGTGAGGGTTCATTAACTTTAATATGTTAAGCTAACGATTTGAGGCAACTTGATATGAATTTCTGAATGTGTACATGCAAGAAAATAGGTTTTATACTTAAATGTAAAATTCTGGAATTTTTCAAATGCACTGCCGATTTGGCTTTATGCCAACTTCAGTAAGATGGTGAAGGTTAATTACCTTTAATATGTGAAGCTAATGATTTAAAGCAACTTGATATGGATTTCTAAATGTGAATATGCAAGAAAATCGGTTTTATACCTAAATGTAAAATTGTGGAATTTTTCTCAAAGCACTGTCGTTTTGGTTTTATGCCAACTTCAGTAAGATGAAGAAGGTTAATTAACTTTAATATATGACGCTTATGATTTAACACAACTTGATATGGATTTCTAAATGTGTATATGCAAGAAAATCGGTTTTATACCTAAATGTAAAATTCTGTAATTTTTCCCAATGCAATGCATTTTGGCTTTATGCAAACTTGAGTAAGATGGTGAGGGTTCATTAACATTAGTATGTTAAGCTAACGATTTGAGGCAACTTGATGTGGATGTCTGAATGTGTACATGCAAGAAAATAGGTTTTATACCTAAATGTAAAATTCTGGAATTTTTTAAATGCACTGCCGATTTGGCTTTATGCCAACTTCAGTAAGATGGTGAAGGTTAATTACCTTTAATATGTGAAGCTAATGATTTAAAGCAACTTGATATGGATTTCTAAATGTGAATATGCAAGAAAATCGGTTTTATACCTAAATGTAAAATT
Organism: Bactrocera tryoni; assembly: GCF_016617805.1. NCBI lineage: Eukaryota > Metazoa > Arthropoda > Insecta > Diptera > Tephritidae > Bactrocera > Bactrocera tryoni. The sequence goes on along the minus strand of NW_024395706.1, from coordinate 10,709 downwards.
GTGGAATTTTTCTCAAAGCACTGTCGTTTTGGTTTTATGCCAACTGCTGTAAGATGGTGAAGGTTAATTACCTTTAATATGTGAAGCTAATGATTTAAAGCAACTTGATATGGATTTCTAAATGTGTATATGCAAGAAAATCGGTTTTATACCTAAATGTAAAATTGTGGAATTTTTCTCAAAGCACTGTCGTTTTGGTTTTATGCCAACTGCTGTAAGATGAAGAAGGTTAATTAACTTTATCATGTGACGCTTATGATTTAAAGCAACTTGATATGGATTTCTAAATGTGTGTATGCAAGAAAATCGGTTTTATACCTGAATGTAAAATTCTGTAATTTTTTCCCAATGGACTGTCATTTTGGCTTTATGCCAACTTGAGTAAGATGGTGAGGGTTCATTAACTTTAATATCTTAAGCTACCGATTTAAGGCAACTTGATATGAATGTCTGTATGTGTTAGGTGCAAGAAAATAGGTTTTATACCTAAATGTAAAATTTTGGAATTTTCCAAATGCACTGTCGATTTGGCTTTATGCCAACTTCAGTAAGATGGTGAAGGTTAATTACCTTTAATATTTGAAGCTAATGATTTAAAGCAACTTGATATGGATTTCTAAATGTGTATATGCAAGAAAATCGGTTTTATACCTAAATGTAAAATTGTGGAATTTTTCCCAATGCACTGTCGTTTTGGTTTTATGCCAACTGCTGTAAGATGAAGAAGGGTAATTAACTTTAATATGTTAAGCTAACGATTTGAGGCAACCTGATATGGATTTCTAAATGTGTACATGCAAGAAAATCGGTTTTATACCTAAATATAAAATTGTGGAATTTTCCAAATGCACTGCCGATTTGGCTTTATGCCAACTTCAGTAAGATGGTGAAGGTTAATTACCTTTAATATGTGAAGCTAATGATTTAAAGCAACTTGATATGGATTTCTAAATGTACATATGCACGAAAATCGGTTTTATACTTAAATGTAAAATTGTGGAATTTTTCCAAATGCACTGCCGATTTGGCTTTATGCCAACTTTAGTAAGATGGTGAGGGTTAATTAACTTTAATATGTTAAGCTAACGATTTGAAGCAACTTGATATGGATTTCTAAATGTGTACATGCAAGAAAATCGGTTTTATACCTAAATGTAAAATTCTGTAATTTTTCCCAATGCACTGTCATTTTGGCTTTATGCCAACTAGAGTAAGATGGTGAGGGTTAATTAACTTTAATATGTTAAGTTAACGATTTGAAGCAACTTGATATGGATTTCTAAATGTGTACATGCCAGAAAATCGGATTTATACCTAAATGTAAAATTGTGAAATTTTTCCCAATGCGCTGTCGTTTTGGTTTTATGCCAACTTCTGTAAGATGGTGAGGGTTAATTAACTTTAATATGTTAAGCTAACGATTTGAAGCAACTTGATATGGATTTCTAAATGTGTACATGAAAGAAAATCGGTTTTATACCTAAATGTAAAATTGTGAAATTTTTCCCAATGCGCTGTCGTTTTGGTTTTATGCCAACTTCAGTAAGATGAAGAAGGTTAATTAACTTTAAAATTTGACGCTAATGATTTAAAGCAACTTGATATGGATTTCTAAAAGTGTATATGCAAGAAAATCGGTTTTATACCTAAATGTAAAATTCTGTAATTTTTCCCAATGCACTGTCATTTTGGCTTTATGCCAACTTGAGTAAGATGGTGAGGGTTAATTAACTTTAATATGTTAAGCTAACGACTTCAAGCAACTTGATATGGATTTGTAAATGTGTACATGCAAGAAAATCGGTTTTATACCTAAATGTAAAATTGTGAAATTTTTCCCAATGCGCTGTCGTTTTGGTTTTATGCCAACGTCAGTAAGATGAAGAAGGTTAATTAACTTTAAAATTTGACGCTAATGATTTAAAGCAACTTGATATGGATTTCTAAATGTGTATATGCAAGAAAATCGGTTGTATACCTAAATGTTAAAGTGTGCATGCCAGAAAATCGGTTTTATACCTAAATGTAAAATTGTGAAATTTTTCCCAATGCGCTGTCGTTTTGGTTTTATGCCAACTTCAGTAAGATGAAGAAGGTTAATTAACTTTAAAATTTGACGCTAATCATTTAAAGCAACTTGATATGGATTTCTAAATGTGTATATGTAAGAAAATCGGTTGTATACCTAAATTTAAAATTCTGTAATTTTTCCCAATGCACTGTCATTTTGGCTTTATGCCAACTTGAGTAAGATGGTGAGGGTTAATTAACTTTAATATGTTAAGCTAACGATTTGAAGCAACTTGATATGGATTTCTAAATGTGTACATGCAAGAAAATCGGTTTTATACCTAAATGTAAAATTGTGAAATTTTCCCCATGCACTGCCGTTTTGGTTTTATGCCAACTTCAGTAAGATGAAGAAGGTTAATTAACTTTAAAATTTGACGCTAATGATTTAAAGGAACTTGATATGGATTTCTAAATGTGTATATAAAAGAAAATCGGTTTTATACCTAAATGTAAAATTCTGTAATTTTTCCCAATGCACTGTCATTTTGGCTTTATGCCAACTTGAGTAAGATGGTGAGGGTTAATTAACTTTAATATGTTAAGCTAACGATTTAAAGCAACTTGATATGGATTTCTAAATGTGTACATGCAAGGAAATCGGTTTTATACCTAAATGTAAAATTGTGAAATTTTTCCCAATGCGCTGTCGTTTTGGTTTTATGCCAACTTCAGTAAGATGAAGAAGGTTAATTAACTTTAAAATTTGACCCTAATGATTTAAAGAAATTGATATGGATTTCTAAATGTGTATATGCAAGAAAATCGTTTGTATACCTAAATGTAAAAGTGTACATGCAAGAAAATCGGTTTTATACCTAAATGTAAAATTGTGAAATTTTTCCCAATGCGCTGTCGGTTTGGATTTGTGCCAACTTCTGTAAGATGAAGAAGGGTAATTAACTGTAATATGTGAAGCTAATGATTTGAAGCAATTCTTGGTGGATTTCTAAATGTGTATATGCAAGAAAATCGGTACATGCCAGAAAATCGGTTTTATACTTGAATGAAAAATTGTGGAATTTTTCCAAATGCACTGCCGTTTTGGCTTTATGCCAACTTCAGTAAGATGAAGAAGGTTAATTAACTTTAATATGTGACGCTAATGATTTAAAGCAACTTGATATGGATTTCTAAATGTGTATATGCAAGAAAATCGGTTTTATACCTGAATGTAAAATTCTGTAATTTTTCCCAATGCAGTGTCATTTTGGCGTTATGCCAACTTGAGTAAGATGGTGAGGGTTCATTAACTTTAATATGTTAAGCTAACGACTTGAGGCAACTTGATATGGATTACTGAATGTGTACATGCAAGAAAATAGGTTTTATACCTAAATGTAAAATTGTGGAATTTTTCAAATGCACTGCCGATTTGGCTTTATGCCAACTTCAGTAAGATGAAGAAGGTTAATTAACTTTAATGTGTCAAGCTAATGATTTAAAGCAACTTGATATGGATTTCTAGATGTGTATATGCAAGAAAATCGGTTTTATACCTAAATGTAAAATTCTATAATTTTTCCCAATGCACTGTCATTTCGGCTTTATGCCAACTTGAGTAAGATGGTGAGGGTTAATTAACTTTAATATGTTAAGCTAACGATTTGAGGCAACTTGATATGGATTTCTAAATGTGTACATGCAAGAAAATCGGTTTTATTCCTAAATGTAAAATTGTGGAATTTTCCAAATGCACTGTCATTTTGGCTTTATGCCAACTTGAGTAAGATGAAGAAGGGTAATTAACTTTAATATGTGAAGCTTATGATTTAAGGCAACTTGATATGGATTTCTAAATTTGTACATGCAAGAATATCAGTTTTATACCTAAATGTAAAATTCTGGAATTTTTCAAAATGCACTGCCGTTTTGGCTTTATGCCAACTTCAATAAGATGAAGAAGGTTAATTAAGTTTAAAATTTGACGCTAATGATTTTAAGCAACTTGTTATGGATTTCTAGATGTGTATATGCAAGAAAATCGGTTTTATACCTAAATGTAAAATTCTATAATTTTTCCCAATGCACTGTCATTTTGGCTTTATGCCAACTTGAGTAAGATGGTGAGGGTTAATTAACTTTAATATGTTAAGCTAACGATTTGAGGCAACTTTATATGGATTTCTAAATGTGTATATGCAAGAAAATCGGTTTTATAACTAAATATAAAATTGTGGAATTTTTCCCAATGCACTGTCGTTTTGGTTTTATGCCAACTTCTGTAAGATGAAGAAGGGTACTTAACTTTAATATGTGAAGCTTATGATTTAAGGCAACTTGATATGGATTTCTAAATGTGTACATGCAAGAAAATCAGTTTTATACCTAAATGTAAAATTCTGGAATTTTTCAAAATGCACTGCCGTTTTGGCTTTATGCCAACTTCAGTAAGATGAAGAAGGTTAATTAACTTTAAAATTTGACGCTAATGATTTAAAGCAACTTGTTATGGATTTCTAGATGTGTATATGCAAGAAAATCGGTTTTATACCTAAATGTAAAATTCTGTAATTTTTCCCAATGCACTGTCATTTTGGCTTTATGCCAACTTGAGTAAGATGGTGAGGGTTAATTAACTTTAATATGTTAAGCTAACGATTTGAGGCAACTTGATATGGATTTCTAAATGTGTATATGCAAGAAAATCGGTTTTATAATTAAATATAAAATTGTGGAATTTTTCCCAATGCACTGTCGTTTTGGTTTTATGCCAACTTCTGTAAGATGAAGAAGGGTAATTAACTTTAATATGTGAAGCTTATGATTTAAGGCAACTTGATATGGATTTCTAAATGTGTACATGCAAGAAAATCAGTTTTATACCTAAATGTAAAATTCTGGAATTTTTCAAAATGCACTGCCGTTTTGGCTTTATGCCAACTTCAGTAAGATGAAGAAGGGTAGTTAACTTTAAAATTTGACGCTAATGATTTAAAGCAACTTGTTATGGATTTCTAAATGTGTATATGCAAGAAAATCGGTTTTATACCTAAATGTAAAGTTGTGGAAGTTTTCGCAATGCACTGTCGGTTTGGTTTTATGCCAACTTCAGTAAGATGAAGAAGGTTAATTAACTTTAATGTGTCAAGCTAATGATTTAAAGCAACTTGATATGGATTTCTAGATGTGTATATGCAAGAAAATCGGTTTTATACCTAAATGTAAAATTCTGTAATTTTTCCCAATGCACTGTCATTTTGGCTTTATGCCAACTTGAGTAAGATGGTGAGGGTTAATTAACTTTAATATGTTAAGCTAATGATTTGAGGAAACTTGATATGGAATTCTAAATGTGTACATGCAAGAAAATCGGTTTTATTCCTAAATGTAAAATTGTGGAATAACTGCCGATTTGGCTTTATGCCAACTTGAGTAAGAGGTGAGGGTTAATTAACTTTAATAAGTTATGCTAACGAGTTGAGGAAACTTGATAAGGATTTCTAAATGAGTACATGCCAGAAAATCGGTTTTATACTTGAATGAAAAATTGTGGAATTTTTCCAAATGCACTGCCGTTTTGGCTTTATGCCAACTTCAGTAAGATGAGAAGGTTAATTAACTTTAATATGTGACGCTAATGATTTAAAGCAATTCGTTGTGGATTTCTTAATGTGTATATGCAAGAAAATCGGTTTTATACCTGAATGTAAAATTCTGTAATTTTTCCCAATGCACTGTCGTTTTGGTTTTATGCCAACTGCTGTAAGATGAAGAAGGGTAATTAACTTTAATATGTTAAGCTAACGATTTGAGGCAACTTTATATGGATTTCTAAATGTGCACATGCAAGAAAATCGGTTTTATACCTAAATGTAAAATTGTGGATTTTTCCAAATGCACTGCCGATTTGGCTTTATGCCAACGTGAGTAAGAGGTGAGGGCTAATTAACTTTAATAAGTTATGCTAACGAGTTGAGGAAACTTGATAAGGATTTCTAAATGAGTACATGCCAGAAAATCGGTTTTATACTTGAATGAAAAATTGTGGAATTTTTCCAAATGCACTGCCATTTTGGCTTTATGCCAACTTCAGTAAGATGAAGAAGGTTAATTAACTTTAATATGTGACGCTAATGATTTAAAGCAATTCGTTGTGGATTTCTTAATGTGTATATGCAAGAAAATCGGTTTTATACCTGAATGTAAAGTTCTGTAATTTTTCCCAATGCACTGTCATTTTGGCTTTATGCCAACTTGAGTAAGAGGTGAGGGTTAATTAACTTTAATAAGTTATGCTAACGAGTTGAGGAAACTTGATAAGGATTTCTAAATGAGTACATGCCAGAAAATCGGTTTTATACTTGAATGAAAAATTGTGGAATTTTTCCAAATGCACTGCCGTTTTGGCTTTATGCCAACTTCAGTAAGATGAAGAAGGTTAATTAACTTTAATATGTGACGCTAATGATTTAAAGCAACATGATATGGATTTCTAAATGTGTATATGCAAGAAAATCGGTTTTATACCAGAATGTAAAATTCTGTAATTTTTCCCAATGCACTGTCATTTTGGCTTTATGCCAACTTGAGTAAGATGGTGAGGGTTCATTAACTTTAATATGTTAAGCTAACGATTTGAGGCAACTTGATATGGATTTCTGAATGTATACATGCAAGAAAATAGGTTTTATACCTAAATGTAAAATTGTGGAATTTTTCCCAATGCACTGTCGTTTTGGTTTTATGCCAACTGCTGTAAGATGAAGAAGGGTAATTAACTTTAATATGTTAAGCTAACGATTTGGGGCAACTTGATATGGATTTCTAAATGTGTACATGCAAGAAAATCGGTTTTATACCTAAATGTAAAATTGTGGATTTTTCCAAATGCACTGCCGTTATGGCTTTATGTCAACTTGAGTAAGATGGTGAGGGTTAATTATCTGTAATACGTGAAGCTAATAAATTGAAGCAATTCGTTGTGGACTACCTAATTTGAATATGCATATACCTAAACGTAAAATTGTGGAATTTTTCCCAATGCACTGTGGTTTTGGTTTTATGCCAACTTCAGTAAGATGAAAAAGGTTAATTAACTTTAATATGTTAAGCTAACGATTTGAGGCAACTTGATATGGATTTCTAAATGTGTGCATGCAAGAAAATCGGTTTTATACCTAAATGTAAAATTGTGGAATTTTTCCAAATGCATTGTCGTTTTGGCTTTATGCCAAACTTAACTTAAATGTATGAAGTTAGTGATTTGAAGCGAATTCGTATGTATTTCAAAATGTGTATATGCAAGAGCCAAATCGGTTTTATACCTAAGTGTACAATAGTGGAATTTTTCTAATAGCACTGTCTATTTGGTGTTATACCAACTTCTGTAAGATGAAGAAGGTTATTTAACTGTAATATGTGAAGCTAATGATTTGAAGCAATTCTTGGTGGATTTCTAAATGTGTATGTGCAAGAAAATCGGTTCTATAACTAAATGTAAAGTTCTGGAATTTTTCCAAATGCACTGCCATTTTGCCTTTATGCCAACTTCAGTAAGATGGTGAGGGTTAATTAACTTTAATATGTTAAGCTAACGATTTGAGGCAACTTGATATGGATTTCTAAATGTGTATATGCAAGAAAATCGGTTTTATAATTAAATATAAAATTGTGGAATTTTTCCCAATGCACTGTCGTTTTGGTTTTATGCCAACTTCTGTAAGATGAAGAAGGGTAATTAACTTTAATATGTGAAGCTTATGATTTAAGGCAACTTGATATGGATTTCTAAATGTGTACATGCAAGAAAATCAGTTTTATACCTAAATGTAAAATTCTGGAATTTTTCAAAATGCACTGCCGTTTTGGCTTTATGCCAACTTCAGTAAGATGAAGAAGGTTAATTAACTTTAAAATTTGACGCTAATGATTTAAAGGAACTTGATATGGATTTCTAAATGTGTATATAAAAGAAAATCGGTTTTATACCTAAATGTAAAATTCTGTAATTTTTCCCAATGCACTGTCATTTTGGCTTTATGCCAACTTGAGTAAGATGGTGAGGGTTAATTAACTTTAATATGTTAAGCTAACGATTTGAAGCAACTTGATATGGATTTCTAAATGTGTACATGCAAGAAAATCGGTTTTATACCTAAATGTAAATTTCTGTATTTTTTCCCAATGCACTGTCATTTTGGCTTTATGCCAACTTCAGTAAGATGGTGAAGGTTAAGTACCTTTAATATGTGAAGCTGATGATTTAAAGCAACTTGATATGGATTTCTAAATGTGTACATGCAAGAAAATCGGTTTTATACCTAAATATAAAATTGTGGAATTTTCCAAATGCACTGCCGATTTGGCTTTATGCAAACTTGAGTAAGAGGTGAGGGTTAATTAACTTTAATATTTTATGCTAACGAGTTGAGGCAACTTGATATGGATTTCTAAATGAGTACATGCCAAAAAATCGGTTTTATACTTGAATGAAAAATTGTGGAATTTTTCCAAATGTACTGCCGTTTTGGCTTTATGCCAACTTCAGTAAGATGAAGAAGGTAAATTAAACTTAATATGTGACGCTAATGATTTAAAGCAACTTGATATGGATTTCTAAATGTGTATATGCAAGAAAATCGGTTTTATACCTAAATGTAAAATTGTGGAATTTTCCAAATGCACTGTCGTTTTGGTTTTATGCCAACTGCTGTAAGATGAAGAAGGGTAATTAACTTTAATATGTTAAGCTAACGATTTGGGGAAACTTGATATGGATTTCTAAATGTGTACATGCAAGAAAATCGGTTTTATACCTAAATGTAAAATTGTGGATTTTTCCAAATGCACTGCCGATTTGGCTTTATGCCAACTTGAGTAAGAGGTGAGGGTTAATTAACTTTAATAAGTTATGCTAACGAGATGAGGAAGCTTGATAAGGATTTCTAAATGAGTACATGCCAGAAAATCGGTTTTATGCTTGAATGAAAAATTGTGGAATTTTTCCAAATGCACTGCCGTTTTGGCTTTATGCCACCTTCAGTAAGATGAAGAAGGTTAATTACCTTTAATATGTGACGCTAATGATTTAAAGCAATTCGTTGTGGATTTCTTAATGTGTATATGCAAGAAAATCGGTTTTATACCTGAATGTAAAATTCTGTAATTTTTCCCAATGCACTGTCATTTTGGCTTTATGCCAACTTGAGTAAGATGGTGAAGGTTCATTAACTTTAATAATTTATGCTAACGAGTTGAGGAAACTTGATAAGGATTTCTAAATGAGTACATGCCAGAAAATCGGTTTTATACTTGAATGAAAAATTGTGGAATTTTTCCAAATGCACTGCCGTTTTGGCTTTATGCCAACTTCAGTAAGATGAAGAAGGTTAATTAACTTTAATATGTGACGCTAATGATTTAAAGCAACATGATATGGATTTCTAAATGTGTATATGCAAGAAAATCGGTTTTATACCAGAATGTAAAATTCTGTAATTTTTCCCAATGCACTGTCATTTTGGCTTTATGCCAACTTGAGTAAGATGGTGAGGGTTCATTAACTTTAATATGTTAAGCTAACGATTTGAGGCAACTTGATATGGATTTCTGAATGTGTACATGCAAGAAAATAGGTTTTATACCTAAATGTAAAATTGTGGAATTTTTCCCAATGCACTGTCGTTTTGGTTTTATGCCAACTGCTGTAAGATGAAGAAGGGTAATTAACTTTAATATGTTAAGCTAACGATTTGAGGCAACTTGATATGGATTTCTAAATGTGTACATGCAAGAAAATCGGTTTTATACCTAAATGTAAAATTTTGGATTTTTCCAAATGCACTGCCGATTTGGCTTTATGCCAACTTGAGTAAGAGGTGAGGGTTAATTAACTTTAATAAGTTATGCTAACGAGTTGAGGAAACTTGATAAGGATTTCTAAATGAGTACATGCCAGAAAATCGGTTTTATACCTAAATGTAAAATTCTGGAATTTTCCAAATGCACTGTCATTTTGGCTTTATGCCAAATTGAGTAAGATGAAGAAGAGTAATTAACTTTAATATGTGAAGTTTATGATTTAAGGCAACTTGATATGGATTTCTAAATGTGTACATGCAAGAATATCAGTTTTATACCTAAATGTAAAATTCTGGAATTTTTCAAAATGCACTGCCGTTTTGGCTTTATGCCAACTTCAATAAGATGAAGAAGGTTAATTAAGTTTAAAATTTGACGCTAATGATTTTAAGCAACTTGATATGGATTTCTAAATGTGTATATGCAAGAAAATCGGTTTTATAATTAAATGTAAAATTGTGGAATTTTTCCCAATGCACTGTCGTTTTGGTTTTATGCCAACTTCTGTAAGATGAAGAAGGGTAATTAACTTTAATATGTGAAGCTTATGATTTAAGGCAACTTGATATGGATTTCTAAATGTGTACATGCAAGAAAATCCGTTTTATACCTAAATGTAAAACTCTGGAATTTTTCAAAATGCACTGCCGTTTTGGCTTTATGCCAACTTCAGTAAGATGAAGAAGATTAATTAACTTTAAAATTTGACGCTAATGATTTAAAGCAACTTGTTATGGATTTCTAAATGTGTATATGCAAGAAAATCGGTTTTATACCTAAATGTAAAGTTGTGGAAATTTTCGCAATGCACTGTCGTTTTGGTTTTATGCCAACTT
>NW_024395705.1:0-7459 GCF_016617805.1 Bactrocera tryoni | reverse complement strand
TATATACTCATTAAGCAATCGATATTGATTTGCTTCAAAATATTTACTTCACTTATTTCAGTTTATTAACCGTCTTCATCTTACTGAAGTGGATATAAAGCTATAGCGGCAGTACATTTGGAAGAGTTCCACAATCTTATATTTAGGAATAAAGTCGATTTTCTTGTATATACACATTAAGGATGCGGTACTGAGTGGTTTCAGATCATTAATTAAACATATTTAAGTTAATTAACTTTCTTCATCTTACTGAAGTTGACATAAAGCCTTAACGGCAGTGCATTTCGAAGAATTCCATAATCTTATATTTAGGTATAAAGTTGATTTTGTTGTACATATATGTATACACATTAAGGAAACGATATTGAGTGGTTTCAAATAATAATAATTTAACATATTTAAGTTAATTAACCTTTTTCATCTCACTGAAGTTGACATAAGACCAAGACGGCAGTGCATTTGGAAGAAATCCACAACCTAATATTTAGGTATAAAGTCGAGTTTCTTGAATATACACATTTTGGCATCGACGCTGAGTCGCTTCAAATCATTAATTTAACATATTTAAGTTAATTAACCTTCTTCATCTAACTAAAGTTTACATAAAGCCATAACGGCAATGCATTTAGAAAAATTCCATAATTTTATTTTTGGGTATAAAGTCGATTTTCTTGAATATGCACATTTAGGCATCGATATTGAGTTGCTTCAAATCATTAATTTAACATTTTTAAGTCAATTAACTTTCTTCACCTTACTGAAGTTGACATAAAGCTATAACGGCAGTCCATTTAGAAGAATTCCTTAATCTTATACTTAGTAATAAAGTCGATTTTCTTGTAAATGCACATTAAGGAATCGATATTGAGTTGTTTCAAATTATTAATTTAACATATTTAAGTTTATTAACCTTCTTCATCGTACTGAAGTTGACATAAAGCCATAACGGCAGAGCATTTGGAAAAGTTCCGTAATCTTATATTGAGGTATAAAGTCGATTTTCTTGAATATGCGCATTTAAGCACCGATATTGAGTTGCTGCAAATCATTAATTTAACATATTTAAGTCAATTAATTTTCTTCATCTTACTGAAGTTGACATAAAGCCATAACATTTGCAAGAATTCCATAAACTTATATTTAGCTATAAAGTCGATTTTGTTGTATATACACAATAAGGAAACGATACCGAGTCTTTTCAAATTATTAATTCAACATATTTAAGTTAATTAACTTTCTTCGTCTTACTGAAGTTGACATAGATCCATGACGGCAGTGCATATGGAAAAATTCCATAATGTAATATTTAGGTATAAAGTCGATTTTCTTGAATATACATATTTAGGCATCGATGCTGAGTTGCTTAAAATCATTAATTTAACACATTTAAGTTAATTAACCTCTTTCATCTTACTGAAGCTGACATAAAGCCATAACGGCAATGCATTTGGAGAAATTCCATAATCTTATATTCAGGTATAAAGTCGATTTTCTTGAATATGTACATTTAGGCATCGATATTGAGTTGCTTCAAATAATTAATTTTATATAATTAAGTCAGTTAACTTTCTTCATCTTCCTGAAGCTGACATAACGCCACAAAGGCAGTGCATTTAGAAGAATTCCATAATCTTATATTCAGGTATAAAGTCGATTTTCTTGAATATACACATTTAGGCATCGATGCTGAGTTGCTTCAAATCATTAATTTAACACATTTAAGTTAATTAACCTCTTTCATCTTACTGAAGCTGTTATAAAGCCATAACGGCAGTGAATTTGGAAAAATTCCATAATCTTATATTTAAGCATAAAGTCGTTTTTCTTTAATACACACATTTATGCATCGATATTGATTTGATTCAAATCATTAGATTAACATATTTAAGTTAATTAACCCTCTTCATCTTACTGAAGTTGACATAGAGCCATGACGGCAGTGCATTTGGAAAAATTCCATAATCTTATTTTTAGGTATTTAGTCGTTTTTCTTGAATATACACATTTAGTTCTCGATATTGAGTTGATTCAAATCATTAGTTTAACATATTTAGGTTAATTAACCTCTTTCATCTTACTGAAGATGACATAAAGCGACGACGGCAGTGCATTTGGATAAACTCCATAATTTTATATTTAGGTATTGTTCAAATATCATTGAACATGCTTATTTATATGCAAAGCCGAAATTATACTAAATATAAATATCTATTTATATATTAATACATACATAAATAAACCCATAAATATACATGCATATATATGCAGCACATATACATATGTACATACATACATGAGGCACGTATGCATTTAAATGTAATACGCATGTACTCAAGATATGTTATATAAACATATTTACTTAAGTTTTATGCAATTGATTACAAATGCACTTGTGCACTTGAAAACAGCCCAAACCATAAAACATAAATTGTATGACCACACACGCACACATGTATGGCATTGTATGGTTGAAAACAACCCCATGTGGTGTGCTGTAACATACATACACATACATATATTTAGTTAGATAAGATAGTTTTAAAAATTTGTATATAAGCAAAGAAAAATTAACAATAAAATCAGAATGAAATATTTCTCACTCAATGAAGGTCATATTATTTCCCCCCACCAGTGGTAAGGTTTGATAAATCTTCATTGAGTTTAAACAGGTATAAAGTCGATTTTTCTATATATATACATTAAGGAATCGATATTGAGTTGCTTTAAATCAGTAGTTCAGAATATTTAAGTTAATTAACTTTCTTCATCTTACTGAAGTTGACATAAAGCCATAACGGCAATGCATTTAGAAAAATTCCATAATATTATATTTAGGTATAAAGTCGATTTTCTTGAATTTATACATTTAGTTCTCAATATGGAATTGCTTCCAATCATTAATTCAACATATTTGAGTTGATAAGCCTTCTTCATCTTACTGAAGTTGACATTAAGCCATAACTGCAGTGCAAATGGAAAAATTCTCTAATCTATAATTTAGGTATAAAGTCGATTTTCTTGAATATACACATTAAGGAATCGATATTGCGTTTCTTCAAATCATTAGTTCAACATATTTAAGTTAATTAACATTCTTCATTTTAATGAAGTTGACATAAAGCGATAACGGCAGAGCATTTGGAAAAGTTCCGTAATCTTATATTCAGGTATAAAGTCGATTTTCTTGAATAAGCGCATTTAAGCATAGATATTGAGTTGCTGCAAATCATTAATTTAACATATTTAAATCATTTAACTTTCTTCATCTTACTGAAGTTGACATAAAGCCATAACGGCAGTGCCTTTCGAAGAATTCCATAATCTTATATTTAGGTACAAAGTCGATTTTGTTGTACATATATACACATTAAGGAAACGATATTGAGTTGTTTCAAATAATAATAATTTAACATATTTAAGTTAATTAACCTTTTTCGTCTCACTGAAGTTGACATAAGACCAAGACGGCAGTGCATTTGGAAGAAATCCACAACCTAATATTTAGGTATAAAGTCGAGTTTCTTGAATATGCACATTTTGGCATCGACGCTGAGTCGCTTCAAATCATTAATTTAACATATTTAAGTTAATTAACCTTCTTCATCTTACTGAAGTTTACATAAAGCCATAACGGCAATGCATTTAGAAAAATTCCATAATTTTATTTTGGGTATAACGTCGATTTTCTTATATATACACATTTAGGCATCGATGCTGAGTTGCTTAAAATCATTAGTTTAACATATTTAAGTTAATTAACCTTCTTCAACTTACTGAAGATCACATAAAGCCACGACGGCAGTGCATTTGGATAAACTCCATAATTTTATATTTAGGTATAAAGTCGATTTTTCTATATATACGCATTAAGGAATCGATATTGAGTTTCTTCAAATTATTAATTTAACATATTTAAGTTAATTAACCTTCTTCATCTTACTGAAGTTGACATAAAGTCATAAAGGCAATGCATTTAGAAAAATTCCATAATATTATATTTAGGTATAAAGTCGATTTTTTTGAATATATACATTTAGTTCTCAATATTGAATTGCTTCCAATCATTAATATAACATATTTGAGTTGATTAGCCTTCTTCATCTTACTGAAGTTGACATCAAGCCATAACTGCACTGCATATGGAAAAATTCTCTAATCTAATATTTAGGTATAAAGTTGATTTTCTTGAATATACACATTAAGGAATCGATATTGCGTTTCTTCAATTCATTAATTTAACATATTTAAATTAATTAACCTTCTTCATCTTACTGAAGTTTACATAAAGCCATAACGGCAATGCATTTGGAAACAGTCCATAACCTTATATTCAGGTATAAAGTCGATTTTCTTGAATATACACATTTAGGCATCGATGCTGAGTTGCTTCAAATCATTAATTCAACATATTTAAGTTAATTAACCTCTTTCATCTTACTGAAGACGACATAAAGCCACGACGGCAGTGCATTTGGATAAAGTCCATAATTTTATATTTAGGTATAAAGTCTATTTTCTTGAATATGTACATTTTGGCATCGATATTGAGTTGCTTCAAATCATTAATTTACCATATTTAAGTTAATTAACTTTCTTCATTTTAATAAAGTTGACATAAAGCCATAACGGCAATGCATTTAGAAAAATTTCTTCATTTTAAATTTAGGCATAAATCCGATATTGTTGAATAGACACATTTAGGAATCGATATTGTGTTGCTTCATATCATTAATTTAACAGATTTGCGTTACTTAACCTTCCTCATCTTAATGAAGTTGACATAGAGCCATAACGACAGTGCATATAGAAGAATTCCATAATCTTATATTTAGGTATAATGTCGATTTTCTTGAATATACACATTTAGGCATCGATGCTGAGTTGCTTCAAATCATTAATTTAACATATTTAAGTTAATTAACCTCTTTCATCTTACTGAAGATGACATAAAGCCACGACGGCAGTGCATTTGGATAAAGTCCATAATTTTATATTTAGGAATAAAGTCGATTTTCTTGTATATACACATTAAGGAATCGGTACTGAGTGGTTTCAGATCATTAATTAAACATATTTAAGGTAATTAACTTTCTTCATCTTACTGAAGTTGACATAAAGCCTTAACGGCAGTGCATTTCGAAGAATTCCATAATCTTATATTTAGGTATAAAGTTGATTTTGTTGTACATATATACACATTAAGGAAACGATATTGAGTTGTTTCAAATAATAATAATTTAACATATTTAAGTTAATTAACCTTTTTCATCTCACTGAAGTTGACATAAGACCAAGACGGCAGTGCATTTGGAAGAAATCCACAACCTAATATTTAGGTATAAAGTCGAGTTTCTTGAATATACACATTTTGGCATCGACGCTGAGTCGCTTCAAATCATTAATTTAACATATTTAAGTTAATTAACTTTCTTCATTTTAATGAAGTTGACATAAAGCTATAACTGCAGTCCTTTTAATAGAATTCCTTAATCTTATACTTAGTAATAAAGTCGATTTTCTTGCATATGCACATTAAGGAATCGATATTGAGTTGTTTCAAATTATTAATTCAACATATTTAAGTTTATTAACCTTCTTCATCGTACTGAAGTTGACATAAAGCCATAACGGCAGAGCATTTGGAAAAGTTCCGTAATCTTATATTGAGGTATAAAGTCGATTTTCTTGTATATACACATTGAGGAATCGGTACTGAGTGGTTTCAGATCATTAATTAAACATATTTAAGTAAATTAACTTTCTTCATTTTAATGAAGTTGACATAAAGCCATAACGGCAATGCATTTAGAAAAATTTCTTCATTTTATATTTAGGCATAAATCCGATATTGTTGAATAGACACATTTAGGAATCGATATTGTGTTGCTTCAAATCATTAGTTTAACAGATTTGCGTTACTTAACCTTCCTCATCTTAATGAAGTTGACATAGAGCCATAACGACAGTGCATATAGAAGAATTCCATAATCTTATATTTAGGTATAATGTCGATTTTCTTGAATATACACATTTAGGCATCGATGCTGAGTTGCTTCAAATCATTAATTTAACATATTTAAGTTAATTAACCTCTTTCATCTTACTGAAGATGACATAAAGCCAAGACGGCAGTGAATTTGGATAAAGTCCATAATTTTATATTTAGGTATAAAGTCGATTTTGTTGTACATATATCTAGATTAAGGAAACGATATTGAGTTGTTTCAAATCATTAATTTAACATATTTAAGTTAATTAACTTTCTTCATCTTATTAAAGTTGGCATAAAGCTATAACGGCAATGCATTTGGAAGAATTCCACAATCTTATATTTAGGAATAAAGTCGATTTTCTTGTATATACACATTGAGGAATCGGTACTGAGTGGTTTCAGATCATTAATTAAACATATTTAAGTAAATTAACTTTCTTCATCTTACTGAAGTTGACATAAAGCCTTAACGGCAGTGCATTTCAAAGAATTCCATAATCTTATATTTAGGTATAAAGTTGATTTTGTTGTACATATATACACATTAAGGAAACAATATTGAGTTGTTTCAAATAATAATAATTTAACATATTTAAGTTAATTAACCTTTTTCATCTCACTGAAGTTGACATAAGACCAAGACGGCAGTGCATTTGGAAGAAATCCACAACCTAATATTTAGGTATAAAGTCGAGTTTCTTGAATATACACATTTTGGCATCGACGCTGAGTCGCTTCAAATCATTAATTTAACATATTTAAGTTAATTAACCTTCTTCATCTTACTGAAGTTTACATAAAGCCATAACGGCAATGCATTTAGAAAAATTCCATAATTTTATTTTTGGGTATAAAGTCGATTTTCTTGAATATGCACATTTAAGGCATCGATATTGAGTTGCTTCCAATCATTAATATAACAAATTTGAGTTGATTAGCCTTCTTCATCTTACTGAAGTTGACATAAACCCATAACTGCAGTGCACATTTAGAAGAATTCCTTAATCTTATATTTAGTAATAAAGTCGATTTTCTTGTATATGCACATTAAGGAATCGATATTGAGTCGCTTCAAATCATTAATTTAACATATTTAAGTCAATTAACTTTCTTCACCTTACTGAAGTTTACATAAAGCCATAACGGCAATGCATTTAGAAAAATTCCATAATTTTGTTTTTGGGTATAAAGTCGATTTTCTTGAATATGCACATTTAGGCATCGATATTGAGTTGCTTCAAATCATTAATTTAACATTTTTAAGTCAATTAACTTTCTTCATTTTAATGAAGTTTACATAAAGCCATAACGGCAATGCATTTAGAAAAATTTCTTCATTTTATATTTAGGCATAAATCCGATATTGTTGAATAGACACATTTAGGAATCGATATTGTGTTGCTTCAAATCATTAGTTTAACAGATTTGTGTTACTTAACCTTCCTCATCTTAATGAAGTTGACATAG